>NC_064286.1:974573-1010999 GCF_019186545.1 Solanum stenotomum
GGATTTCAAAGAGGCAATGAATGGATATAATATCAAAAATAAGAACCGATCAATGCATGGTAGTAACCTGTTTTGCTGAGGTCGGGGAATTCCTCTCTTCTTCATCAAGGGCCTCTCCAATTCTTTGCACGACTGATCTGGCACTCTCAATTTCAGCACAAGCAAAAGATCTTTCCTGGTTAACCAATCTTTTAGCATCTTCTGAGGCCTGTAAGACAAAACACTTTCAGTTTCTTTTCTCCATATTTCTTTCACATACAGAAAAGCACAGAGATTAGCGACCGAGGCTTGACCACAATTCAAATGATATAGAAATAACCTGCTTGAGAAAATTCACAAGCTTTTTCACTTCAAACTTCTCTTGAATAAGCTCTCCCTCATTTTGTGTCAGCTTTACTGCCAAAGCTTCCACCTGGACAAAGTATGCGGTGAGGCTTTAGGAAGATAAGATATATATTTAGCTAAGTAAACCAAAGAATATTTCAAAGTATATATCTGAAAAAAATTCTTATTTCCATTACATTTAGCAATAGACAAACAAGGAATCACTGATTCAATTATGTGGAACAATTTGCAAAGAAGACTAACCAATGAAATAGCTTTTTCAATGTCCTCCTTGTTAAGTCCTGTCAATCTTCCTTTGAGAAATTCTAAAGAATCTCTGAGCTTCTTCAAAAGGACATGTCCCTCTAGGGAAGGTGCCTCTCTAATTTTAGCCTGGAAGAAAGAAAAACTCAATTTATATAAAGTTCAAGTCCTATATTGATATCTTCATAAAAAATTTATCTATCTCAAGACCAAAAACGGGGTAAATGATGCCTAGCTTCACATGAAATTCATTTATATGTTTATTCTTTTCATCTCTATTGTCCTACGTGATGTAAAATCAAAACATCGTCGGCCAATTAGATGGCACAAGCGTGCAAACAGAAAAATGAATGTTACCTCATTAGACAATTTAGCTGCAGCTGACAAATTCTTGTCAAATTTGCTAGCAAGGTCACGAACAGAAAGGCGGTTGTGTTGTTCTGTCAGCCGATCTGTTTCTTCCTCGACTACCTCCTTTAAAGGTGGGGCTTTATTATCCTCCTTTGTATCCTGTAGAACCTCAAAGTTGGGTCCTAGCTTATATGTTGGAAACTGGTTATTGGACAAGCTCACATCTCTTGATACTGACTGGACTATCTGCATCTGAGGCTCCTCTACAAATTCTGGACTGACCTTTGTCATTTGACCAGTTTTATCTGTTCATCAAGATGCCATAATATAATATCCCAACAGACATCAAAAAGAGATCAAATATCTACAAGAAAGTTCCAGAAAAAAACAGATTGCAGCCTACATGAAACATCTGTAACTACACCATTCCACACTCAAAAATGGGAACAAAATTCTTTCCCAAAATTAAACAAGATTGCATTAGCATTTAAGAGAACTTGAGGTGATAGGATATAATTCAACACCATTGAAGCCAAACAAGACAATCTTGGAAACTAACCATAAGCTATAGAATAATTTGTTGAATATACTACCAACAATCTTCTATCTTTCACGGGAGTACATAGACATTTTACTAAATATAGTCTTGTAAACCCAAGATAAATAGGCAATTGCCTAAAACTTAGTGACAATATTAGAAAAAGGTATTCAGAAATCAGCAAAACTAGTGCTGATCAAGGAATGAAAAAGAAAAATAAGAAAGAAACTTCAAGACTAGAGTGTTATAAGAATAAAGTTTCACACAGAAAGAAATAAAAATATACCAAAAGGAGGTAATTTAGAGTTTTGGTAGGTGAAAGGGGGGGCAACATAAAGTTGAAAGACTGCAATATATAATCAAAGAAGGAACAAAGCATGTTTCGGTTAAAGACATCATGATTACTGCTGGAGTTAGTAATAATGTATTGGCAAAAGCTTTCTAGTGAAGATCCATCATCAGCAATGGAGAAACAGAAAAAACAACAATTCTTGATCTTAAATGTCACTAAAGAAATTGGAAAAAAAATATATATTTTTTCAGAGAAAGTAAAGGAGGAAAAGGCAAACCTCATGATCTACCTTGAGAGCCAAAATAGAGAAGAAAAGTGAGATTGTAGAATCAAGAAAATTTGCACTTCCCTTAATTTGGATAGTATAATATATTGTTGAGAGTGAAAATTCTTTTGTTTTGGTAAAATAGCTTATCTGTCTCCAGTACAGATTATGAAAACATCTAAGTTTAAGTCTTGACACATGCATTACCAAATTTAGAAACAAAAATTCATTACTGATACAGACTTTTCTTTAACAGTAACCCCTTTTTTGCGTGTGTAATACTTCATTAGATGAATAAAGATACAAACTTTCCTTAATAAACATGCTTAAAATGCAAAAATCAAGGCATTTAATTAAGGAAAGAACATCCTTTTCCTTACCAGCAAAGCAAGCAAAATTAGTTTTTTTTTCCAAAAAAACTTCATGCAATAGCAGAGGAACAAAATGGAAGAACCCCAAATGAATAAAACACTAAAACATGAATCAAAAAAACTGAAAAATGCTAATACTTACAAATTATTGAAGAAATTATGCAAATGAAAAAAACAAACATGTTTTTATGTTCTTTAAACTAAAAAGACATAAACATCCTTACTAAACATGCTTAAGAAGCAAAAATCAAGGCATTAATTAAGAAAAGAACATCCTTTTCCTCAACAGCAAAGCAAGCAAAAATAGTTTTTTTTTTTTTCCAAAAAAGCTTCATGCATTAGTAGAGGAACAAAAATGGAAGAACCCCATATGAAAAAAACACTGAAGAATAAATCAAAAAGCTGAAAAAATGCAAATACTTGCAGATTATTGAAGAAATTAAGCAGATGAAAAGTACAGATTTTTATATTCTTCAAACTGAAAAGACACAAACTTTACTTACTAAACATGCTAAGAAGCAAAAATCAAGGCAAGGCATTGAATTAAAAAAAGAACATCCACTTCCTCACCAGCAAAGCAAGCAAAAACCCCAACAAGCAAAGAAGCTTCATGCAATAGCAGAGGAACAAAAATGGAAGAACCCCATATGAAAAAAAACACTAAAGATTGAATCAAAAAGCTGAAAAAAATGCTAATACTTACAGATTATTGAAGAAATTAGGCAGATGAAAAGAACATATTTTTATGTTCTTGAACAATAGAACACCCCACTGAAACTGAAAGTTCTTGAGAGAGAGAGAGAAGGGTGATGGGAACAAGTGAGAAGAAGAAGTTTGAGAGAGAGAGAGAAATGGATGTCTGCTTTTGTAAAAGCAAAGTGAAAAGGAAAAGCTTCTTCCTTCCTTATGTGTTTACCAGATTTTAGTTTTCCCCTTTTCTCTTTCTGTAGTCTCTTATTACTCACAGCTAAGCAAAACACATTTACAGATACTGTACTATAGTATATGTTCAGTAATTATTTATATCTCATAATAGACTATGGACACTCTCATTAAATTTTTTAGGATAACTAATCAAAATATAGTAATATAGTGATATATCCTTTTTGGTTTCATTTATTTATTTATGTGACTTTGTAGGTCAGAGTCTTTTGTTAAAAAAAATGAAAGTTGTGAGCTAAAATGTATTTCATTCATTTTGATACTCTTTATTTATGAGTTTTGAGTTCAGTGTCGTCTAATTTTGAGATCCAAGAGTTTGAATCTTTTAATATTTAACTTTGTAATCGAAAATCTTAAATTCTTCGCTATTCAATTTTATGATAAAAAATTTTGAATTTCAAATGTTTGATTTGAAAATCGAAGTTATTCTCGAATTCTTTCATATTTTAAATTTTAAAAGTACAAAAATCTTTTGTAAATATTTTTAAAAAGGTAAAATCAATTTCTATAGTAAGAGATCATGATTCAATAATAAGAACTTTGGAAAATTGATAATGATTCAAAGCCAGTTTCCTTAACACTAAAATTATGTTGGTTTATATTTTTCAAATAACTTTTTGGTAAGAAATTTGAAAAAAAAAATAGCTTAGTTTACTTCTTACCAAAAAGAATTGACTTTTTTGGTCATTTTTATTATTCGAATATAAACTTATAAAGGAAGAAAAAAGACTCACATTTATTGACTTAAAATATTTTTTGAAAATGAAAGTCTTTGCACAGTAAGAATATTGATACCCACTCGAACAAATGCAATTATTTCAAACGTCAATTATCATACCCATATTCTTTAGAGAGAGAAAAAAAGTAATGTTATGACTTGACTCTTTGTCCTAACTTCATAATTTCTACGACTAATATCAAGTTATGATAACATGGGACAACAATTAGGTCGATAATAGAGTGTATGCAGTTTTATTTTTATTTTATGAAGGTATAATATTTGTTTTTGATAAATCTTCGGTATGTAAAATTAATACAATATCGTAAAAGTCATGTTGAAAATACTAAAACAGTAAATAATCACATCAATAATTAATATGATAATTCTGAAACAAAAGAAGCAACACATGATATTAAAATCTAAGAATAAAATACTAATAAAGTAATAATAATTATTCCTTTGGGGACACACGATAAACATGATAAAGAAATTAGACTACGCTCGACTACCTAACAACGTTCAATACTTCTATCCTATTAAATTATTTTATTTATTTGTTACAACATCTTAGTCAAAAAGTAGATTGACTAAAGTAAATTGTGAGGTGGCATCTCACGTGGTGTCTTTTAATGGGCTTTACTTCAAAGCCCATCATTGTAAATCCGCTAAAAGGTCAATTTAGGTTAAAGCCCAATTAACAGACCACGCGCAAGTGGGCCCACTTTACAGGCCTGATCAACACAATTATCGATGGCGCGTGCAGAAGTGCGAGTGGGATTATCATATTAGGAGACATGTTTTTACGGTAAGATACCGTTATTAGATTCACCTTCCATTTTGAGGAATTTGCAGAATTGCCATTTCTCGTCGTTTACGTCAATATGTTGGGTAACCTAACGACGCAACGACCGTTATCGGATTAATCCTAGGAATGGATGCACGTGACGTAAGCACGTGCATGTACTATTTTTAGATATGTTTTTCGTCGAAAGATTTCTTTTAGTAAGAAAAATATATTAGTCGAGATTGAATATGAAAGATTCCGGGAGAGGTAGAAATGGATCAAAGAAATATTAAAGAGAACTGATTAGATTACAGTTTACCGATGATATTAATTAAATAGGAGGATGCATGACACAATTAAAGTAGAAAGCTAGTAGTTTGGTATTTTTGTATTCTCACTAACCCTTTCATACTAATAATAGTAGAATTACACTCTTGTAGACTTTTTTTACTATATTTATTTGTTTCTTATACTTCAATTATATATTATTATGTTGTATTCTGTATTCTCCAAAAATATTACACACATTCTAGCAATTTTGTAATAAACGATACATTTAAAATATAGTTTTTCTCCCCCAAAAAATTAGATTGAACTTGTTTTTAAAAATATGGGATTTTATGATCATTATTCATTCTTTTATCCTTTTTCCTATATTTGAACTATATAATAATTAGTTTACCCAATTACGTTTAACTTCATACTATAAACAGTGTCAACATCACCAAATCCCTTTCATATATTTTTTTCTCACATTATTTTCAATTTGACGATAGGCAACGTTGTAGGGGCCAATAGCTTTTATCAACTCTTGCAATGTCATTTTCTTTATATAGTTATATCATTTTCAAGATTATAATATTCTTATTAAAGATATAGCTAGGTAGTTTTATCAGTACAAAAAATATTGGTTAATAAGATATTAAACATATCAACAATTTTCAGAGTTTGACATAGAAATAATGAGATAAAAAATTAAAACGTTAAATCTAAGTACGTTATGCTTTTATAGTCATATCAATTATACGATACCTTATGCCGTTAATCCCTCTAATTTAATTTTAACTTAATTTACACTAAAAGATAATCCAAATGTAGGTTTTCACTAAAATTAACAAAAATATTCATATATTTTATCAAATGATACTAATAAATTTGGATTTCTTCCATGAATAAGAAAATAATTAGAAAATGAAGAAAAAAACATAAAGAGGTGAATCAAATGTGTTGTTTCAATTAGTACAAATTGCTACATCAATCCTTTCACACAAACTTTAATCATTAAATCAATTGGATACAACTAACCTTTTATTATTATTATTATTATTTTCTTAATTTGCTTAGGGTTCTATCTTCTCATGATGAATATACTCAAGTACTAATAAAGAATATTGTTTACTTGTAACAAAAATATTCTAAATATAGTTTATTGGTGGTTCCCGTGAACCAATCGCGTCTTGCCACGTATACTAATTATCCATTAATTATATATCCACTAATTAGATTTTATTAATTAATTAATTAAAACGACTTGTCCTCATGATGATTGTTTTTGTAGATAAATTTTGAGCTAATTGACAAACCTTTGCTTTAATTAACATTTTGTATTGTTTATTACATGTAGGCGGGGCAATTGGTAGGTATCATTAAGAAGCTATTTTTTTAATATTATAATTAGTGATTAAATTCTAATTAGCTCTAAAAGTATGATTAATTTGATGAATAAAAAGTTTAAAAGGAAGTGAAATTGGAATATTTGGGAGTTGTTTTGTTGGACCTAACTAGATATACCTTTCATACTATCCTTCTTTGTTTAATATGAGTTGGTTCATTAATAATGATTAATTTTACCTAATGCTTATTATATACTCTAGTTAATTATAAGCAAAAATGTCATTGAAAATGAAAGATTATTTTTTTAATTAAAAAGACGAGAAACTCTTTGTGGTTTAGTTTTTCTTGAAAAAGATAATTAATAGGACATGAATATGGTTAAATAGTTGTTTTATCTTCACATGATGAATAGATCAAATATTTGAGTCGTTATTATATGTCAATTTTGTTTGATGATATAAAAATATATAAAATATGTCAATATACAATAACGTTAAATATTTCGATCTATACATAAACAAATAGACTTAAAGGAGGTAAATCACTTATTATTGATTATTTTTTTTAGAATTTAAACCTGACACCTTTATTAATTAAATACTAGGTAGTATGAAAAAATAAACAAATGGTTAAATCAATTCGTTAGAACAGCTAACAAAATTGATAGTCCATTTAATTATTATTTTTTATAATGTATAAGTTGGACTTGGTGATTGGTATGTACGAAGTTATCCAATCATTTAATATTATTTAATTTCTACAAATTAAAATAAGTAGAAAATTTTCAAAATAGGAGTTCATAAGATTAATAGTTGTGGGACAAAGACTTAATAAATAACATGCCTACGAAGGAAATTAAATAACTACTACAACTACAGATATTAAAAAGATTAGGTTTGCCTCATAAATTTAACTAAAAGGATGGTGATTGATCAGCAGTCAAGTAGCTAGGGTAGTTTAATTTATCCATAAGACATGGAGACATATTTTCTTCTTTCATTTTAACGTACATTAACTATTTTTAATAATCAGTAACGTACATAAAGTTTTATACAGATAATATGCTGGCCTATATTAATTGTCATAATACATGTAAGTGGAATTGAAATTGTTATTGGCTTATGCTTCTACTTTCCGTAAACAATAATGAGCTTTTTTGAGTTATATATTCAATAGCCTCCCCCTCCCCGAGATAGATCTTGACATACTATTTTTGAATTTCTCTAACTAAATTTGCATGTATTAGAATTACTCGTTAATGGTTAATTAGCTTTAATTTAATATATAAACTCACATATAGAAATAAAAAAATAATAAGATTTTACTTTTTTTCCAAATCGATACTCGTTAATGATTGATCAAATTTAATGAATTCGCCTTTAAAAAATAAAAATTTGTTAATAGTTTATCAAATTTTTTAGATTTACCCCCAAAAATAAGAATAAGATTTTACTTTTAATTCCATATCGACATATACTTATACTTATATATATATATATATATATATATATATATATATATATATATATATATTATAATTAGTTTTGGACTATTACTATAGACTTTTTTTATATTTTACGTATATCCTAAAAAAAAGACTATTGTATGATTCTCATGTTCAAAAAGTTCTCAATAAATTCATGAAAGTTTTTTCTCTATTTGCCAGAAAACATAACACATGGTAGGTCCAATATATATCTCCATGCATGTACCAATAATACTTTGTGTAGACCCTTATATAGCTATATAATAAATTATAAGTAGTTATGGCCCCTATTTCCTTCTCATTTGATGTCTAGTAATTGTTTAGAATTCGATTAAATTTGATTTTACGTTGAAAAATATCCCATATTATAGGTAAATTATACTATTCCATTTATTTTTTTTTTATCAAAAGTGATTTTATATTCAGAAATCAAAATTAAAATTTATAATCAAAGATGAATGAATATTTATTACTCGACCTGTCGACCATCACAATATTTAAGTGGTATATATATACATATATATGGCCCTCACCTCATTGTCTTTATGAACTCTTCTCTTATGGTTGCAATTTATTTTATTGGCCTATTGTATATTAATGCGTCGAAGTTTGGAAGATATTGCCATTTGGATAACAAATTTGTGCTACACAAAAAATAATTTAATTTCATAGTATATATAAAAATATAAAATAATCCAAACGATATAAGTTCTATAATTCACGGGTCTAAAATAAACACATTACTAGTTTTGTAATATCACATGATATAGATAAGCTTGGTCGAGGGGTTTCCTTGTAATAATAATATATCCAACAACTAGTATATATGATGGGAATAAGATTTGTTAATTATTAATTAGAAATATTGGATTTGTAGCTTAAAAAAAAAGAAGAAAATATTTGGTAAATTTTTTATTTTTTTTAAGAAATTGTTGTGAATCATGATTAGCCAAATCAGTGAGTTGGGAATCTCAAGTGGTTCAACAACAACAATTACTTTCTAGTCTTGATCTCCTGAATAAAGTAAAATCAGTTATATAAATTCTCGCTAATCCATTTAAGCTCAATTACTCGTGTTGTTATTTTATTATATCAAATAAAATAGAAGTGAAAGTAATAATAAGTTAAATATATGTTAATACATGTAGTACTGTTTAATAATAATAATAATAATAATAGAAATCCTCTCACAAGACTAAAATATATTCCCAACTAGTAGATATATTACCTATATAAATCTTTTTTCCTTCATTGCATGTGTCCTATACCTATATATTTAGTTAAATAAGCAATTTATTCAAGAATTTATAGATCTTTCGAGATAATTTCTTTTCATGTGATTTAGATCTATATATATTGTCCAATTTTAACACTACTAGACACTATAGTTGTACTTCCACACCCACAAATCGATGCATATTTATGTGTACGCCAAATAGGATCAAACTATCTCAATTGATGCATCACTGCTATATATAGCTATTTGCTTCTTGTAGTGAATGCGATCATTTTTAATCTTATCTTATGTAATTACACATATATTTAAGCAATCACATCTCTACAACACTCATCTTGTGAATTGTTGGATCTTAACAACTTTATATTAATTACTAGTACCATATAATATTGTTGATTTCTCTTTTTATACTTACTCTACAGAATTACATCACATAATATGACAATCTTTCAACTCTACGAGTAACATTTTAATTTATCCTACCATTATCTTGAAATAAAGAGCCTAGATATAAATTTAAAGGGTGGTCCAAGCAACATTTTAAAAAATTCCCTTTTTTCAAGATAGAGTGCTTCCCTCTTTTCCTAAGAAGAAAAAAAAGAGTCCTTCCATTTAAAGCCACAAGATCATCAACTCTCTTTATATTGTTTCTTGATTTTTGCAGCTTTACTAAAGTTGCTAGTATTTACATCTTCTTGTTTATAAATTTGAATTGAAATTAAATCTTTACAAACAAAAATACACTAAAGTTTATTTCACTTTAATACTATTGAAAGAGTTAATATAAATTGTTTTTTATTTAACAAGAAAACAAGGAGAGGGACAATATTCATAATATATGTACGTACTCTATTTGGATGTAGAAAATGAATCGCAAGAAGACATAAAAGTCACAGAGAATAATTGTTTGAACAGTTCAAAAAATGTCCAAAATACCAGAGACAATCCAAGTCTATGAGTAGTCAATTGACTCCTCGAACATATATAATGATTTTTGTCACTTTCCTCATGTTTTATTTTTTCATTTTATTCTATATTATACGTTCTGAAAATTTTAAAAAAAATCTATTTACCTTTATTTATAATTTCATCGGTTTAATTCAGTCGATTATAGTAGGTTATTTTAGTTAGGTAAGATTGAGCATCATATTAAACAAATGTTTATTTGCTCCTATTTCGTATTGATGACCAAATAAAAAGAAGAAAATGGTGATAAGGCTACGATCATTTCTGTTTATTAGGTTCTAAATGAGTTGCTAATACATATTAAGAATTTTCGTCGAAATTATTAAATTTTATCGAATTCATAACTTCAACGGTAGATTTGCTCCTTTTCATTTTTAAAAAACGGAGTAGGGAAAATGGAAAAGAGATTTCCCACCAATAAGGTGGGAATTGAACTCTCACCAACAAGGTGAAAATTCATATAACCAATCAATTGGGCTATAAAGATTAACCGTTAATTCACTTATGTATCTTACTTTCTCTTTTATTTTCCTATACACAACTTGTTCACTTATCCTTTTTGGTCTTTCTGTCCAAACAATGGGCCAAGAAAAGTATGAATTGGGCCTATTTCATTGTTTGATTCTCAAACTTTGCTTTATCTATAGATTGGGTCATTGAGTGATTGGACTTACATCCTTTGGGCCAATCAAACAAGGCTTTTATTAGAGCCCAAAGATTGAAAAAAGTTCTAATGGGAAGCGTTTCTAAATTAGTCGAGGCATCAAAACGGATATACGACATCGAGTGGATTGTTTTTTTTTCCTCTTAAAAAGTGACACTTTAGAAAGGTATAAGATGCTTGATTGATCCATACATAATAGAAGTTTTCAAGCTGGTCATATTTTGGCAAATCCACATATTATAGCCTTGGTATTATTTTTTTACTCAAATATGAGTAGCTTACTCAATTAGTAATGTGTGTATATTTTTCATCTACAAAGGAGACAATAAGTACTCCTACTATATTGCAATTGTCAATTATGAGTTATTGTAACCATAGGTGTCAAATGAGTGAGTTATATTGTATTTGAACGGATCAAATAGATCAAGTTAATAAATAGCATATTGTTGATCTGCCCAAATGTTATTTGTGCTAAAATGAGGGTCACAACCTAACTCGCTCAGTTTTTACTAAATTTTAATTGCTTTATTTATTCTTTTACATGTTTTAGCAGCTAAAAACTATTCATTTCTTTATCGTAGCTATATTTAACACATAAAATAAAATAAATATCTTTTTAAAAAACCTTTAACAAGATTTTTCATTGGTTAATTTGGGCTATATATCGACCCAATTTTTACAGGCTAAATAAACTAAGCTAATAAGTAAACAAATCAATAATCTGTTCAAATTTAATAAGCTAGATGAATTATATTTTTATAGGCTTAGAGGGTGTTTGGATTGACTTAAGAGTTGGTCAAACTTACTTTAAAGTCAGTTTGGTTTTTGGAAGTGTTTGACAAATATAAAAAATAACTTAAAATAAGTAAAAAAAAGGACAAACTTTTAAGCCAATTCAAACACTCTCGTCAGAACAATTAAGTTGTTGTACGCTTTTTTTTCCCTACAGTACGTAAAACTTGTAAACCACTAGTTTTTCATGACAAAATGAATAACAACTATGTTGGTAGGTTTGCGTATCCAGAATTTTGAGATTGACTTAAAAGTTGGTCAAACTTACTTTAAAGTCAGTTTTGATTTTTAGAAGTGTTTGACAAATATAAAAAATAACTTAAAATAAGTTAGGAAGTGTTTGACAAGGTCAAAAATGACTTTAAATAACTTAAAATAAGTCAAAAACCAAATGCAGGTCTCTCTTATTTTTTATTTTTTGACTTAAAAGTCATTTAAGTTTGATTTTTTATTTTTAACTTAAAAATTACTTTTTTTAAAGTCAATTCAAACGGATTCTTAGTTGTGACATTATACACAATGGACCTTTAATTTGTTTCCTTGTGTGTGTGATTGTTGTAATAATACATTAGTCAAAACAATATTTGTCAAATTAGATCCCAAACATAAATGAATAGGCCTTAAAGGCAAAAATTCAATTGAGAACTTGAGATATACATTCCAAAATTTACATTTATGAAGTTTTTCCACATATAGTAGAACAATCAAGTCACTGATTATTCTAATTAATTTTGTAACTAACATTAAATTTAGATAAGAACTTGAGATACACAGTCAAACTTTTTTCCATCAAAAATTAAAATTTAAGTTTTTGGATAGTATCAAAATTAGATAAAGACGGACTTTTTACTATTTGGGTGTTAAATAGCTGATCTTTTTTATCAAGAATCCAATTTTTAGTTCCTGGGTAGTGTCAAAATAGGATAAAAATTGAATTTTTAGTCTTTGGGTGTTATGGATAGTTAATCAGGTTATCAAAAATTCCATTTTTAGTTTTTGGGTAGTGTCAAAATAGGATAAAGATTGAATTTTTACTCTGTGGGTGTTATTGATAGTTAAATCTTTTTATCAGAAATCCAATTTTTAGTCTCTGGTTAGTGTGAAAATTGGAAAAAGATTGATTTTTTACTCTTGGGTGTTATAGATAGTTAATCTTTTTAGTCAAAAATTCAATTTTTAGTTTTTGGGTATAATCAAGATTGAATTTTTACTCTCTGGGTGTTATAGATAGTTAATCGTTTTAGCTTGGGGTTGTTGTTTAGAAAGGTTCTTATTCACAATCATGAAAAAGATGTCTAGGGAACTTAGGCAATGGAGAGCCTATTTTAGGTCATCAAACTTGAACATTTTTTACATAATTGAATCTGCTTTACGAGTAGCAGCCATTGATCACCCAAAAGAATTTAAATTAAGAAGAGATGGAATTAATGAGCTACTCTTCTCAATTGGGGATTTTGATAGTGATAAGGTAGAAAATGTTGTTGATGTTGAGGGTGATAAGGGTAAAAGAAAGTGTAAAAATGGCTTAGTTAGAGAGTTAAATGATTGTGATGTTGAAAAAAGGAAAAGTGAAAGCAATGTTGAAGTTGAGGCATTGAGTGATGAGATAGAGGAAGAGTCTCGAGTTGTTAATGAGGCTCTATCGATCAAGAAAAGCTATGTTGAAGTTGAGGCATTGAGTGATGAGATAGAGGAAGAGTCTCGAGTTGTTAACGAGGCTCTATCGATCAAGAAAATCATCGATAACAATCAAAATGAGGTACATAACAATAAAGTGATTTTACTTCACTTCAATTGAACTATTTTTTGCTATTGTTGGTTTTGTGCATGTTTTCTTTATTTTTTTATACCTTATGAAGTAAGATTTTTTTTTTGTCTTTATTGATACTTGATTGTAGTTAGTCTTTGAAACAATGTAGAAATGTGACGCCATTTCGTTTCCTTTATATCTGCTTTGAAATGTTTCTACTTGAGTCGAGGGTCTTCAGTTGTAAGATTTTGATAGTGTCATGTTCTTTTGACAGTCTGAGTCAAATATATATAAGAGCTTAAAGAGGCTTCAAATGATGGCTTTGTCTGTGGAGATTCTGCAGGTTTGATCTTTTATCAATATATATATTTGATTTGCAATTTCTTTTATCAGCAATTCGTACTCAACGGATATATTTTTATATCAGAACACAAAAATTGGGAAGTCTGTTAATACTCTCAGATGGCACAACTCAAAAAATATTCGATGTCTGGTCAGGAAGATGGTCAAGTATGTCACTCTTTCTTTATTGCTGCTGAACAATATTTCTTTTTGAGTTATCGCACCATTTTGTCATCACTCGCAGCTTTTGTTGGATTTTCATATCGTTTTCTATTAATTTACATGCTAGCGTGGATATTACAGGGAGTGTGATGATGCCCTTACTTTATTTGTACAGTTTTCTGCTTCAGTACTATTAAGTAATCGAAGCATATACCTAGTTTCACCACTTTGTGCACTTAACCGCGACTTTTTGTGTTTGATTGTGGTTATATAAGAAACTGTCGTTGTGTAGAAACATTGATTATTCCCTTACAATGACTTAAATTAGACTGGATGAATATGGTAAACGAGTGTCGCTGTGTTTATTCATTTTTCATTCATCACAGGGGCTGGATTGAAATGTTACAAGAGTGGATGGATGCTCGAGCAACATTAACAGGTCCTCAAAAATTTAGTGTTCTGTATTCTATGTTTAAGGTCATTATTGAAGTCTAATGTGGTGAGTTGTGAAATTATTGGTACAGAAAGGAAATCTGAGTCCACGAAAGCATTCGTTGTTGATGAAGAAGACGGAGGACTTCCTGCTCCGCCCTTGGAGGACATACCTTTCCTTTTTACTCAGACCACTGAAATCGAGTTGTCACAAGTATGCCTAACGTCTTACCTTTCTTCGACAAAATCATTTATCTTTACCTTCATGATTGAAACTGACTCGTTTTCATCATTCCCTATATATTAAATATAGATCTTTGATGGCATGGATGATGATGGAAGTGAGTAGAAACTTTTGTCCTTATAATAATTTCAAATCTAGTCTTTTCTATTCGATTCTTCTTCTAATCGTGGATTTTCTTTCAGATGTTATAATCAGCGTGGGGCAAAAGGACGAGCAAGAAAAGAAACAAACTTCAGTACTTGTCAAACCAAATATGCCTCCCGGAGGCAACTCAGGACGTGGAAGAACAACTAAGCCAACACTCGAACAAAAGCTCAACAATGATCATGAAATGAAACTCAAGGAGAAATCTGACCAAAGAAAAATTCAAACAAGGCCTGTGTCTACTCAACAAAACGTGAGTATTCGAAGGGTGTGAATTTCTAGTTCATGTAAAGCTTCGATTTCTAACTAACATATCATCATTTCATTGTATCAGAAACTGAAATGCCCCGATGAGGATGCAGAACATTTGAAACTTGAGGCCACAAAGCGAAAGCTCCATGAGTGTTACCAAGAAGTTGAAAATGGTTAGTTTGGTTTCTTATAGCGCGCAGACTTAAATAACTCATCGTGCACTACAAAACATCTGATAATATTTCCTTATTAATTGTTCTTCAGCGAAGAGGCAGAGGACTGTTCAAGTAATGAAGTTGAAGGACAAACCTATGCAAGGCCGTGGCATTAGAAAGCCTCATAATAGGCCTTTGGTAAATAGGCGTCAATGAATCATTTCTTCGCCTTTGCTAGTCAATCTTGTGGAGGAGCATCGTCAGTGAAGACTTGCGTCAGTGGTATAAACTAATAACTCAAGATATAACGGATCTCGTCTAGTTTGGAGAGGTGCGTGTTTTAAAATGTTGTTCAAATTATACATTTTCCTGTTGGAAGGATCTGAATTGTCCCCCGATTTTCGACTTTTTTAAACATTAGCCTGCCCTTTATTTTATTTCTTTCATAGAAATGCCCTGAATTGCAATTTGCACATCAGAATAAGTGCATTTATATGTGACTGGACCATTTTGTATACAAATGATTCAAATATGAAAGAAATACAAAAGTTGGACTTGTTCAGCTATTTGTTCCATCAAGCTACTTGTCTGGCTCATAATTCATCCCATCCTTTATGTAAATGTAAATGTGTTTTTATTAAAAGAAACTTTATATGCTTTTAATAATTCATGGCTCATAATTCATCATCCTGGATTCACATCGGAAAGTCCCACTTAGTGAAGAAAAATGCTCCCTCTTAAAAGCAACTTTATATATGCTGGGAGATTTCTTGTTAAGGATGTAGGAGTACAACGTATGATGGTAGAATAGTATATTTTTAATGCACCTATTTGATCATGATCTCTATTATGGTTTCAGACATTCAATTATCATAGTTCACATCTATTATAAGAATTGGTGCATTTGTAAGTCGACGCAAGAAATAATCAAATAATCTCAAACGTCATTTATCCTCAACACATAATATATGTTATTTGCACCTTTTAACTAGTAGTGTAATCAAAATTTTCACTACATGAATTTAAAATATAAAGATGTTAATATATGAAGAAGTCACGGAGATTCAACATATATATACACATATAAACGCGCAAGGAAATTCAACATATATATATCTATAATATACAAAATAAAATAAAAGATTTCGAAGAAAATTATACTACCTTTTGCAGTACCCTAATCAGCCCATGCATGTTCCTTCACATTAAATGACAATAATAGCTAGCTAGGGGCCATTCATATTCAAATATTTGCCATCATATTTCAAGAAAAGGTAATACTAGGAAACATTTCATAATATCTAGCTAGGAAACATTTCTTATTACAACAACAATAACAACAACAACAAAATAATTCATTAATATAATACATAGAAAAATCTTTGTATAACTACGCCATTTGCCCAAATATCTTATGGACTTTAAGAGAAAATTCGACTATTATAGTGACATGCATAACGTTACATAAGATGACACTGTTATAAAGATGTCTGGCTGTAGTGATCATCAAGTGGCATAACTTAGAGAGAAGAAAAGATAGGAAAGCCAGGTAGTGAGTAACCAACATCAACAATAAATATATTGCCAGATACATAATTTGAAGAATCATGGACCAAATATCTCACTAGTGAAGTCAATGCTGGATCAGTTGTACCAAAAGTTTTAAGTGGAATGCTTCTTTTTGCTACATTTTTTAGCCAATCTTTTTTCATTAAATTCTCAGTCAGCTCTGATTTGAAAAGACCTGGAGCTATTGTATTCACTCTAATATTGTGTTCTCCCAATTCTAATGCCATTATCTGCAAATTTCATAAACAAAGTTAGTATGATAAGTGTTTGATACGACAAACGTCATTTTTCATTTTCTAAACATAAAGTGAGAAAAGTCATTTTTCCCTTTTTAGTGAAAAAAAATATTTTCTAACAACCGAACACTAAAAATGATCAAAAAATGTTTTTCTTGGTACCAAACAAAATTTAACTTTTCATTTAGGGTTAGTTTATAACCTTTGTCATAGTATCCATACCAGCCTTGGAAGAACTATAAGCAATACAACCCGGCAATAAAACTCTATTTAAACCAGAAAGTGATGAAATATTAATAATTGAGCCTCCTTTTTCGAAGCTTGCATTTGTCTTCCAACATATTTGGAAACTAACCAAGATCCTGTCAAATTTGTTCTGAAAGTGTTTTCCCACTCTTCCTCAGAAACATCCACTGAAAATTTTGTTCCTCCTATGTATAAACACAAAATAGATTCATATTATATATATAGATATATATAAAATTAAATTAAAGTAGCTTGTGCCGAAAAATAATAAGAAGTGCAATGAATTAATGATCCGAAATTCACGAATATTCTACTCTACTAAGACCAAGATGGATATATTGTCAAAAATGTAAAGGACGTAGGATGGATAATTGGTCAGATCTAATACGGATAATAAGAGTATCAAGCATGAAATCAAGATTTTATTAGGATATTATTTCGGATCTTGTCCTTTCAATAACTTACCAAACAAAGGCTAAGAAAAATACTATAAAATACATTTTTTAAAAATAATAATAATAATAATTATTATTATTATATAAATTGTTGAATTAATCTCCTTTGGTATAAATAAATATTTTATTTAGTGACAAAGCGGTTCAAAAAGTATGTCATGTTATGAGTCGAATCTTAAATGTGATATATCTTTTAGTATTTTAGCTCCATCGTGACTACAAGTATTAAATATAAATATTTTGTGAATTTCATACGAAACTACTTATTTATTCATGTTTTTACTAACCAAGAACACATACATTTTGTTGGTATAAACTTTTTTACGTACCTCTAACGCCAGCATTGTTAATAAGAGCATCAATGTGACCAAAAGCATCCCAAGCTTTCTTTACTGATGCTTCAATAGTTGTACCATCAGCAGTAACATCAAGTTCAATAGCCATAGCTCTAACCAAATGAGAATTTGTATTAATTTCATCACAAAGGGACTTCAACCTGTCCGCACGATGAGCACCCGCCACGACTCTGCACCCGGACCTAGCTAGGTCAAGGCAGAATTCGCGGCCGAGCCCCGCCGACGCACCGGTTACAAACACCACTTTGCCTTCCAATTGTAGCCATGGCTCCAAATGGTTAGCCACATTGTTCATTTTTTGAGTCCTTGGCTCAGCATATTTTGGTACTTGTGTTGTCATTATTATATTGTGCTAGCTATGGGACTTGCTAGAAGTTTCTGTTCTGTTTTTAAGGTAGGTAAGATGTGGACATCTATACAAGTAAATTTTTTTGAATAGGGGACATAAATTTTTTTTAATAGAAATTAGAAAAACATGGTCCATGCATATGTATGTGGTTCATAGGTTCTACTAAGGATGTGAGGTAGATATAAAACTAATTATTGATTTTTTCCAAAATAAGGGCCCAATGGATCATATTATAAGTTTTATTATCATCAAAAGTTATGCTGGCCTGGTAATTAATACTTATCCATCTTTAACAAACATCTCGAATTTAAGCTCTAGAAGTTTATAAGAAGTTGTCTTTGATAGTGAGAGAATTTTTTAGTACAAATTCAGATTAGTCGGGCCTTAAAAACGAATTCCTATCATCAAATGGAAACGAAAAGGAAAGAGGTATTACAATAGATGAGTACAAACTACAAAGGGTTAAAGCTTTTAACTTTTGAGTATTTGGTAAAGTAGAGAAATCAGTAGAACATTAATTTCTTTTTTAAAAATTATCCAAACACTAAAGAAATATTTAAAAGCTATTTTCACTTTATAAAAAAACACTTAAAATAAGTCGATCTAAGGTTAGCAGCAAGAAGACAAAGACTTGTGGAAGAATGAAGAAAATCACAAGTAGCTTAAACTCATAAAACTAAAACATAGATCAATATTATGAGGGGAACATTTTCTTAAATTAAAATATGATCTATTACACTTTCATTTATTGCATATTTTGTCACCCTATGATGGTCCTATTAATATGGAATTTTATTCTATGAGAAGTCCTAGACATTCTATAATAATCTTGGAGCCCGTTAGGATTAGCTTAAATAAGTAGCTTTTAAGTCAAACTGAAATGACTTTTAAGTAAAAAAATAAAAAGTATAGGAAAACCTATTTTTGGTTTTTGATTTATTTTAAATTATTTTAAACTTATTTTAAGTCATTATTTTTACCTTGCCAAACACTTTTTAACTTATTTTAAATCATTTTTGACTTATTTAAATTATTTTTTATATTTATCAAACACTTCCAAAAGTCAAAATCGACTTAAAAGTATGTTTAACCAACTTTTAAGCCAATTCAAACACTCTCGTCAGAACAACTAAGCTGTTGTACGTTTGTTTTTTCCCTACCGTGCGTTTAACTTGTAAACCACCAGTTTTTCATGACAAAATTAATAACAACTACGTTGGTAGGTTTGCGTATTCAGAATTTTGAGATTGACTTAAAAGTTGGTCAAACTTACTTTAAAGTCAGTTTTGATTTTTAGAAGTGTTTGACAAATATAAAAAGTAACTTTAAATAAGTTAGAAAGTGTTTGGCAAGGTCAAAAATAACTTTAAATAAGTTAAAAATGACTTAAAATAAGTCAAAAATCAAATGTAGATCTCCATTATTTTTTATTTTTTTGACTTAAAAGTCATTTCAGTTTAATTTTTTATCTTTGACTTAAATTTTTTTTTTTTTAAAAGTCAATTCAAACGGGCTCTTAGTTGTGACATTATACATATGGACCTTTAATTTGTTTCCTTGTGTGTGTGATTGTTGTAATAATACATTATGTCAAAACAATATTTGTCAAATTACACCAAGCATAAATGAATAGGCCTAAAAGGCTAAAATTCAGTTAAGAACTTGAGATATACATTCCAAAATTTACATTTATGAAGTTTTTCCGCATATAGTAGAACAATCAAGTCATTGATTATTGTAATTAATTTTGTAACTAACATTAAATTTAGATGAGAACTTGAGATACATTGTCAAACTTTTTTCCATCAAAAATTAAAATTTTAGATTTTGGATATTATCAAAATTAGATAAAGATGGACTTTTTACTATTTGGGGGTTAAATAGTTGATCTTTTTTTTAANTTTTTAGTTCCTGGGTAGTGCCAAAATAGGATAAAATTGAATTTTTAGTCTTTGAGTGTTATGGATAGTTAATCAGGTTACCAAATATTCCATATTTAGTTTTTGGGTAGTGTCAAAATAGGATAAAGATTGATTTTTTACTCTCTGGGTGTTACTGATAGTTAAATTTTTTTATCAGAAATTCAATTTTTAGTCTCTGGGTAGTGTAAAAATTGGATAAAGATTGAACTTCTAACTCTTTGGGTGTTATAGATAGTTAATGTTTTTAGTCAAAAATTCAATTTTTAGTTTTTGGGTATAATAAAGATTGAATTTTTACTCTCTGGATGTTATAGATAGTTAATATTTTTAGCTTGGGGTTGTTGTTTAGAAAGGTTCTTGATTCACAATCATGAAAAAGATGTCTGGGGAACTTAGGCAATGGAGAGCCTATTTTAGGTCATCAAACTTGGATATTTTTTATATCATTGAATCTGCATTAAGAGTAGCAGCCATTGATCACCCAAAAGAGTTTAAATTAAGAAGAGATGGAATTAATGAGCTACTCTTCTCAATTGGGGGTTTTGATAGTGATAAGGCAGAAAATGTTGTTGATGTTGAGGGAGATAAGGGTAAAAGAAAGTGTAAAAATGAGTTAGTTAGAGAGTTAAATGATTGTGATGTTGAAAAAAGGAAAAGTGAAAGCAATGTTGAAGTTGAGGCATTGAGTGATGAGATAGAGGAAGAGTCTCGAGTTGTTAACGAGGCTCTATCGATCAAGAACAGCTATGTTGAAGTTGAGGCATTGAGTGATGAGATAGAGGAAGAGTCTCGAGTTGTTAACGAGGCTCTATTGATCAAGAAAATCATTGATAACAATCAAAATGAGGTACATATCAATAGAGTGATTTTACTTCACTCAATTGAACTATTTTTTGCTATTGTTGGTTTTGTACATGTTTTCTTGATTTTTTTTATACCTTATGAAGTAAGATATTTTTTTTGTCTATATTGATACTTGATTGTAGTTAGTCTATGAAACAATGTAGAAATGTGATGCCATTTAGTTTCCTTTTTATCTGCTTTGAAATGTTTTTTACTTGAATCGAAGGTCTTCAGTTGTAAGATTTTGATAGTGTTATGTTCTTTTGACAGTCTGATTCGAATATATATAAGAGCTTAAAGAGGCTTCAAATGATGGCTTTGTCCGTGGAGATTCTGCAGGTTTGATCTTTTATCAATGTATTGATTTGATTTGCAATTTCTTTTATCAGCAATTCCTACTCAACGTATATATTTTTATATCAGAACACAGAAATTGGGAAGTCTGTTACTACTCTCAGATGGCACAACTCAAAAAATATTCGATGTCTGGCCAGGAAGATGGTCAAGTATGTCACTCTTTCCTTATTGCTGCTGAACTATGACATGATGCTTCATTTAATATAGTTTTGAACAATATTTCTTTTTGAGTTATCGCACCATTTTGTCATCACTTGCAGCTTTTGTTGGATTTTCATATCGTTTTTTTATTAATTTACATGCTAGCGTGGATAATACAGGGAGTGTGATGATGTCCTTACCTTATTTGTACAGTTTTCTGCTTCAGTACTATTAAGTAATTGAAGCATATACCTAGTTTCACCACTTTGTGCACTTAACCGCGACTTTTTGTGTTTGATTGTGGTTATATAAGAAACTGTCGTTGTGTAGAAACATTGATTGTTCCCTTACAATGACTTAAATTAGACTGGATGGATGTGGTAAACGAGTGTCGTTGTGTTTATTCCTTTCTCATGCATCACAGGGGGTGGATTGAAATGGTACAAGAGTGGATGGATGCTCGAGCAACATTAACAGGTCCTCCAAAATTTAGTGTTCTGTATTCTATGTTTAAGGTCATTATTGAAGTCTAATGTGGTGAGTTGTGAAATTATTGGTACAGAAAGGAACTCTGAGTCCACGAAAGCATTCGTTGTTGATGAAGAAGACGGAGGACTTCCTGCTCCGCCCTTGGAGGACATACCTTTCCTTTTCACTCAGACCACTGAAATCGAGTTGTCACAAGTATGCCTAACGTCTTACCTTTCTTCGACAAAATCATTTATCTTTACCTTCATGATTGAAACTGACTCGTTTTCATCATTCCCTATATATTAAATGTAGATCTTTGATGGCATGGATGATGATGGAAGTGAGTAGAAACTTTTGTCCTTATAATAATTTCAAATCTAGTCTTTTCTATTCGATTCTTCTTCTAATCGTGTATTTTCTTTCAGATGTTATAATCAGCGTGGGCCAAAAGGACGAGCAAGAAAAGAAACAAACTTCAGTACTTGTCAAACCAAATATGCCTCCCGGAGGCAACTCAGGACGTGGAAGAACAACTAAGCCAACACTCGAACAGAAGCTCAACAATGATCATGAAATGAAATTCAAGGAGAAATCTGACAAAAGAAAAATTCAAACAAGGCTTGTGTCTACTCAACAAAACGTGAGTATTCGAAGGGTGTGAATTTCTAGTTCATGTAAAACTTCGATTTCTAACTAACAGTTCATTTTGTTGTATCAGAAACTGAAAAGCCCCGATGAGGATGCAGAACATTTGAAACTTGAGGCCACAAAGCGAAAGCTCCATGAGTGTTACCAAGAAGTTGAAAATGGTTAGTTTGGTTTCTTATTTATCTTTATCTTCATGATTGAAACTGACTCGTTTTCATCATTCCCTATATCTAACTCATTGTGCACTACAAAATATGTCTGATGATATTTCCTTATTAATTGTTCTTCAGCCAAGAGGCAGAGGATTCAAGTAATGAAGTTGAAGGACATACCCAAGCAAGGCCGTGGCATTAGAAAGCCTCATAATAGGCCTTTGGTAAATAGGCGTCAATGAATCATTTCTTCGCCTTTGTTAGTCAATCTTGTCAGTGAAGACTCGTGTCAATGATATCAACTAATAACTCAACATACAGTAGATCTCGTCTGGTTAGGAGAGGTGCGTGTTTTAAAATGTTGTTCAAATTATACATTTTCCTGTTGGAAGGATCTGAATTGTCCCCCGATTTTCGACTTTTTTGAACATTAGCCTGCCTTTTATATTATTTCTTTCATAGAAATGCCCTGAATTGCAATTTGCTCATCAGAATAAGTGCATTTATATGTGGCTGGATCATTTTGTTTACAAATGATACAAATATGAAAGAAATACAAAAGTTGGACCTATTTGATCATGATCTCTATTATATTCAATTATCATAGTGTCACATCATTGGTGCATTTGTATGTCGACGCAAGAAATAATCAAATAATCTCAAACGAATTGGTACATACAAGGAAATATTTCATAATATCTAGGAAACATTTCTTATTACAACAAAAAAAAAACCATTAATATAATACATAGAAAAATCATTTTATAACGACGCCATTTGCCCAAATATCTTATGGATGCTTCCAAAGGAAATTTGACTATTATAGTGACATATCGTTACAGAAGATGATTGTTATAAAGATGTCTGACTGTAGTGATCATCAAGCGGCATAACTTAGAGAGAAGAAAAGATAGGGACGCCAGGTAGTGTGTAACCAGCATCAACAATAAATATATTGCCAGATACATAATTTGAAGAATCATGGACCAAATATCTCAATAGTGAAGTCAATGCTGGATCAGTTGTACCAAAAGTTTTAAGTGGAATACTTCTTTTTGCTACATTTTTTAGCCAATCTTTTTTCACTAAATTCTCAGTAATCTCTGATTTGAAAAGACCTGGTGCTATTGCATTCACTCTAATATTGTGTTCTCCCAATTCTAATGCCATTACCTGCAAATTTCATAAACAAAGTTAGTATGATAGGTGTTTGATACGACAAACGTCATTTAATTTAGGGTTAGGTTATAACCTTTGTCATAGAATCCATAGCAGCCTTAGAGGAACTATAAGCAATACCACCACGCATTAAAGCTCTATTTAAACCAGAAATAGATGAAATATTAATAATTGAGCCTCCTTTTTTTGAAGCTTGCATTTGTCTTCCAACATATTTGGAAACTAACCAAGACCCTGTCAAATTTGTTCTTAAAGTATTTTCCCACTCTTCCTCAGAAATATCCACTGAAGATTTTATCCCTCCTATATATAAAACACACAAAATAGATTCATATTATATATATGAAATTATATTAAAGTAGCTTGAGCCAAAAAATTATACTGCATATATATAGAAGTGCAATGAATTAATGATTCAGAATTCACGAAAACTTTCAATAACTTACTAAACAAAGGCTAAGAAAAAAAAAACTATAAAATACAATGTTTTTAATTATTATTGTACAAATTGTTGAATTAATCTTCTTTGATATAAATAAATATTGTATTTAGTGACAAAGCGTTTCAAAAAGTATGTCATGCTATGAGTCGAATCTCAAAATGTCATATATGTATTTTAGTATTTTAGCTCCATCGTGATTACAAGTATTAAATATAAATATAAATATTTTGTGAATTTCGTAAGAAACTACTTATTCATTCGTGTTTTTACTAAAATCGAACCGAAATTAATAAATAAAATTGATAAATTCTAAAATCGACCGAACCGATCGATATACAACACATATTTTGTTGGTATAAACTTTTTTACGTACCTCTAACGCCAGCATTGTTAATAAGAGCATCAATGTGACCAAATGCATCCCAAGCTTTCTTTACTGATGCTTCAATAGTTGTACCATCAGCAGTAACATCAAGTTCAATAGCCATAGCTCTAACTAAATGAGAATTTGAACTAGCCATTGTATTAATTTCATCACAAAGGGACTTCAACCGGTCCACCCTACGAGCACCCGCAACCACTCTGCACCCGGACCTAGCTAGGTCAAGGCAGAATTCGCGGCCGAGCCCCGCCGAAGCACCGGTTACAAACACCACTTTGCCTTCCAATTGTAGCCATGGCTCCAAATGGTTAGCCACATTGTTCATTTCTTGAGTCCTTGGCTCAACATATTTTGGTACTTGTGTTGTCATAATTATATTGTGTTAGCTATGGGACTTGGTAGGAGTTTATTAATTCTTATATAATTAGATGTGTACATATATATAGGTCAATTTTTTGAAAAGGTGAATTGAATAGGGGACATAAATTTTATTTTTAATAGAAATTAAAAAAACATGGTTCATGCATATGCATGTGGTTGATAGGTTCTAGTAAGGATGTGAGGTAGATATAAAACTCATCATTGATTTTTTCCAAAATGAGGACCCCATGGACCACACTATAAGTTTTATAATCATCCAAAGTGATGCCGGAATGGTAATTAAAACTTCTCAATCTTTAACAAACATTTCAAATTCAAAATTTAGATATATATATATATAAGAAATCGTATTTAATAGTGAACGCTCTAATTTATCCTAAAGTAGAATTTTTCAATACAAATTCAACTTAATCAGGCCTTAAAACGAATTCCTAACATCAAATGGAAAACGAAAAGGAAAGAGGTATTACAATAGATGAGTACTAAAACTTTTGAGTGTTTGGTAACGTAGAGAAATCAGTAGAACATTAATTTCATTTTTAAAATTAATTCAAACACTAAAAGAAATATTTATAAGTTATTTTCACTTTATAAAAAACACTTAAAATAAGTCGATTTAAGTTGGTTAGCTCTATGAAGACAAAGACTTGTGGAAGAAAGAAGAAAAGCACAAGTAGTTTAAACCCATAAAACTTAAACATGCATAGATGAATATGAGGGAAACATTTTCTTAAATTACTAAAATATGGTCTATTACACTTTCATTTATTGCATATTTTGTCACCCTATGGTGATCCTATAAATATGGAATTCTATTCTATGAGAAGTCCTATTCATTTTATAATAGTCTTAGTCAAAACAGCTAAGTTGTTGTACGTTTGTTTTTTCCCTATAGTACGTAAAACTCGTAAACCACTTATTTTTCATGACAAAATTAATGGAGTAACAACTAAGTCGGTAGCTGGGTTCCAGCAAGGGTTATAAATTTACATGAAAAAAAAATAACTTTTTTTTTATAGAACCACCAGTAGATAATTTTATCTTTCATATAAAATAGATAATTTCATGATTTTGGTATAAACTATCATAGATTTCTCACTTTCCCCAAAAATGCCTTTTGAGCTTTTGTGTAGAGTACAATAGGACATGATAATAATTATAACCAATTAACTAATTTAAATTCACATACTAGTATTAGAGAGCGCTTTTTAAGTGTTTCGTATAAAAAGTTTTTCTATTTCTAGAGTTTTAGATTCTAAATTGTAAATTAAAAAGATGAAAGATCTTGTATATCTTATATTTAGGGCTGAGGGTAATTCTTAGAATCCCGAAATCATAAGTTTCACTTCTCATTTGTATTTCATCATACCTATTAGGTGATAAAGTAAAGATATATTTTTAACAAGACGCATTAGGGCAACACATAAATGGAGAAGGATACGGTATATATGGGTCAAAATTAAAGCTATTATTTTTCTGAATTTTTTTTGTGAGCCAGCTGGGTAGGTGGTAAAAACAATTATTTTCCTTTATATAATTCTCTGTATATGTATGCATGCGGGACAATTTTGCGCTAATTATCGTATACGTTCTCATCGTAAAAAGTACGTGTATTTCATACGTATAAATGTGTTGATTATACTAATAAATAACTCGAGCCCAATCTATAATACTAAATGAGCTATAGCCTATCAATTGGGGGAAAAAAGGAGGAGGAATTTTTACAAATAGTAACTATATATAATAAATGTAATTATGCTCCATAGCTATAGTTGACATATTTATGGGATGTGGCTGCTGTTTAAGCTACATCGTTTGTATAATTCGTGGGTACATTTGTATTTTTGTACAAACTCGGATTTCTACAAATACAAACATTTGATCTTTAAACAGTTATACAAATTATATTATACAAAATTACATTATAAAGTTATGCAAATTATGAATGATACAAACGTGCAAATTATATAAATTCAAAACCCAGTCCACGTAATTATCACCGAATATAGGTCGCGAGTGGTAGTTAACTTAAACTATAGCCATGATGACTAATAAACTAATACTGTAATTTCCCAAAAAAAAATGAGTTTATCTATCAAGCCCAAAACTTTGTCTTATTGGGCCCTATATTGTTAAGATTTTCTCTTTGAGAAAAATTTACCAAGAGCCCATGGGCTAATTTGTTAAGCTAAAATCTGCTGGTTAACTGAAAAGGAATAAGGCCTAAAGCCCATTCTGTTGTTTGAATTTCACATATGAATCCATAAAAGAAAAGACAATCATCGAAAATCCTAGTGCGATGGATAAGATCTCTACAATTTAATTACAGATTAAGAATTTCGAGTGAACAAAATTGTAATGAAGCATAAACATGACAATCAAACACTACTCTTTCTTAATAGGAAAAATAAAACTTCATTAAATAGTTTGTGAAGAGTATTTCTTACTTCATCTTTGATCTTTCCTTTCATATTTTGCTCAATTTTATACGACACGATTTTAAATTAATCAAATATTCGTATAAATATTGAACATCGAAAAAAAAATATGATCAAGGTAAGGACAAGAGGTAGGTGTTACTTATAAGCACGAGAACCTGAAAAGATTTTGGAAAGGAATTAAAGTACTAAAAAGAAGAATAAAAATGAAAGGGACATAACATAACAAGAAAGAATATAAACAAAAACATAGTTTATGTGGAAATAATGATTACTGCATCCTCTGTAGCACACAAAAAAATTGATGGGAATCTATAATATCTCCTCCTGCAATAATTACATATTAGATATTCTAAATCCAACTTTTATTTACTAGGTCACTTTCATCCCATATCTATACTATATAATAATAATAATATATTTGAATAATTATATGAGAAGAATTGAAAAGGATAAATATATATACAGAATTTATTCTAACGCATTTTGTGAAAATAAAAAGATTATTTCTAAAAAAAATAAAAAATCTTTACGTATTTCGTGAAGATACAAAATTATTTATAAAAGATTTTTGACTTTAAGTAACATAGTATATCAAAAATAGTTTTAAAAAGTATATGTAGATTTTGGACTTAATAACATGTTTATATTAGTATTTCTTTCACGTGAGATTTTACATTCTAAACTCCTAACATGTATTGTTTGCTTTGACTTAATAAATTACACTAATTTGCTTATTGAGTTCAAAACATGTGTAATATCTTCACTTTCCTCTCCATTTTGATATAGGAAGGTGTTTCTTTTAGTGACACTATCCAACTAATCCATAACTTTAAAAACTAATAAATCGCCTTGAGCATAACAAAGTGGTTTACAAGAATGATTTTGGAGGTGAACGTTTTTTACCCTATTTAGTTTTTGACAAAATTCTAAGTTAAACAAATTTTGATCTTTGATCTTAAAAGTTTGTTCATGGAACACATGAAGTCTAGTTTGAAGACCATTCATTTCAA
Source organism: Solanum stenotomum (assembly GCF_019186545.1). Classification (NCBI taxonomy): domain Eukaryota; kingdom Viridiplantae; phylum Streptophyta; class Magnoliopsida; order Solanales; family Solanaceae; genus Solanum; species Solanum stenotomum. Next base: position 1,003,246 of record NC_064286.1, read on the forward strand.
GATCATTGGATATAATTTTTGAAATATAACATATCTTGTTACGTTTAGGCTCAACATTGGACCAATCATTCATGCTTAAATTAATCGGGTCAATTCAAATTGATTTTTTATTATATCTTATATATTTAAGATCATAAATTTAAATGCTTTAACTCACCCAATTATGAATATAATTGGAAAAAAAGAGAGGAAAACGCGCCTGCTCATAGAAGAAAAGTTTGTTTTTTCATCCGACAGCAGTAAAAGTTACAAAAATATTTTAAGGTAATAATAAAGCTGTAAAAAATTAAGTTAAGTAATCCCTAAAATAATTTTACGAAAAATAAAAAAGTGAAGAGAGAATCTTTCTGTTCCTCTTCTTTCCTTTTCTCTGATATTCTTGTTTGTTGAATGTTGGTCCTTTCCTTTTCTCTCATATAAATAAAATAAAATAAAAAATATACTTTCCAAATTATATTTATTATCGTTTTTAATTATCAGCTCCAGAAAATATAATCCACTGACTATATATCAAAGACAATTTTTTTTGAAATAATAATAATAATCCAATATCATAAAGTATATCTGATCTCAAGAAATACATTTTTATTGGTAAAATGATCAAAAAAATTAAATCACAAGTTGCTTAGCAATATGTAAATTTAATCTAATAAAATTGTGTAAAACACGTTGAATTTTACCACCTCAGTGGAGGAAGACAATTTAAACTCAAATTTCATTTCTTTAGTTTTGTACTATCATAATTAGGCTCATTTAATTCTTGTTCATGTTCTAGCTAACATGTCTGAACGTGTAAAAGGTGTAAAGTCAATTTATCTCTTTTTATAATTTTAGATAATCGTTAATTCTTAAATTAACTTTTGAAACTGTGATAGACGCAAAGTATAAATCTTTAATATCATATTAGAATTAGATCAATTCAATTCTTGTTCAAGATTTAATTAATAAATCTATACATACGTCTTTGGGCAATTCTTACCTTTCTATATTAAATTAAGCTCAAAATTCATTTCCTTATAAAACATTGATAGAAGTTAACAATATTATGACATCAACAAAAAATTCTCATACTTCTTGATTGAATATTTATTTGCATTCATTTTCATTTTCCCTCTCTCTTGGTTTTTTTTTTAAGAGAAATGAGAATTACCTATTTATCCAACAAATATTAAAATGTTTTAGTGTGTTATAGAGCTCTTAGGAGGCCTCTCTCTCATCATGAAAAGACTTACTAAAAAGAAGAAGCTTTTTCCAAAGGACCTCAGCTTTTACTTCTTTGTCTGCCATTTAATTTCCTTAAATATATCATATCACTTCTTTCATCTCCCACACAAAAACCTCTTCTTTTTTTCACTTCTCACTCTCCCTTTTAAAAACAACTAGTAGCAAGTAGCTCTTTTCTAGCTATATCTTTCTTTAAGCTAAGAAGGTTTCTCCCATTTCTTAGTATTTATGATTTAGAGGTGAGAAAGAAGGAGAAAAACTGAAGTGGGGTTTTGTACTTGAAGGAAAGTTTGGATCTTTTTATGTTCTTGAAAAACCCCATGTGAGTTTTGTGATCAAAAATCCATTTTTCTGATCTATACTTTGTTTTGTGAAGGGAAAGTTTGAATCTTTTTGAGTTCTTGCATAACCCCATGTGAGTTTTGTGATCAAATATCCATTTCTTGATCTGTACTTTGTTTTGTGAAGTGAAAAGTTTGAATCTTTGTAAGAAAAAAAATGATATCACTTTCAGACCTTTACCATGTTCTTACTGCTGTAGTTCCACTGTATGTAGCAATGATCTTAGCTTATGGTTCAGTAAAATGGTGGAAAATTTTCAGCCCTGACCAATGTTCTGGAATCAATAGATTTGTTGCTCTTTTTGCTGTTCCATTGCTATCTTTTCATTTCATTGCTTCCAACAATCCATATGCAATGAACTACAGGTTCATAGCTGCTGACACTCTTCAGAAAATCATAGTTCTTTTTGTTCTAGCTATTTGGTCAAGAGTTAGCTCAAGGGGGTCCCTTGAATGGTCCATTACTTTGTTTTCACTGTCCACTTTACCAAACACTTTAGTTATGGGGATCCCTTTGTTAAAGGGTATGTATGGTGATGCCTCAGGAAGCTTAATGGTCCAAATTGTTGTGCTTCAATGTATCATTTGGTACACTTTGATGCTTTTCTTGTTTGAGTATAGAGGGGCAAGAATGCTTATTGCAGAACAGTTTCCTGACACTGGAGGGTCCATTATTTCCTTTAAAGTGGATTCTGATATTATTTCATTAGATGGTAAAGAGCCATTGGAAACTCAAGCTGAAGTTGGTGATGATGGGAAACTTCATGTAACTGTTAGAAAATCTACTAGTTCAAGGTCTGAAATTTTTTCAAGAAGATCCCATGGTCCTAATTCTGGTCTTTCATTAACTCCTAGACCATCCAACTTAACTAATGCTGAGATTTATTCATTGCAATCTTCAAGAAATCCAACTCCTAGAGGCTCAAGCTTTAACCATACTGATTTTTACTCAATGGTGAATGGTAAAAATGCAAATATGAGTCCAAGGAATTCAAATTTTGGGAACTATGGTCATGATGAGGAGAGTGGTGTTGCTGGATTTGGGAGAGGAAATGGGGTTTATGGACAGGGAAATGCAGGGTACCCTGCTCCTACTAATGCTGGAATCTTTTCTCCAGCCACTGGACCAGTGACCAAGAAGAAGGCTAATGGGGGTACAGAAGGTGGAAAAGATCTTCACATGTTTGTTTGGAGTTCAAGTGCTTCACCAGTATCTGAAGGAGGGATTCATGTCTTTAGGGGAGGAGGTGACTATGGTAATGAGCTTGGTGTTGGAGCCCACCCCAAAGGTATAACTACATTCTTGAACTGCGAATAATATACCATGTACCGTGCTGTACTAGTTGTTTTTCCAAATTTTAATTGATTTTGGTTGACTTATTATGGATTTTGTGTTGCTTGTTCTTGTTACTTGTATGTTGTAATGCAGTGCAGTCCCACTTAATTGGGGTGTACATTGACCCCTACCTCAGAGGTAAAGAGGTTGTTTCTGATTGACCCTTGGTTCAACTAGATAGATTTTTAGATTTGTGTTTGATTAATCTGTGGAGGGTTGAAGGTTGGAGTTTGTTAAGTAATTTGGCATTATTGAGTTGTTTTCTTTCATTAGTTTCTTGTTTCAGGCATAATTTTGGAGCCTTGCATATCCAATCCCTGAAATTATGGCCATATTTTTGTCTTTTTCTTGAGACAAACATGCTTGTATTACTTTTGTCTTCTCATGTTGCATAGGAAATTGGTTGAGTATCTACTGTAACACCTTATTTCCTTCATCATGTCTGGTAATTTTTAGTAAGCCATGCATAAATCCAAACTAGTTGGACCGACTGTATGAATCGTTTGTATCCATGCGTGTTTCATTTTAATATTAAAAAACTTATCTAGGTATTCTCTTATTGATTGAATGTTTTTTCCTCACATTAGATTATGATGAATTTGGCCGAGAAGAGTTCACATTTGGAAACAAACAGAACCTGAATGGAAATGACCGGGAAGGGCCAGTTGTGCGCTCGAGCTCCACAACCGAGCTCCGTCCCAAGATTGCTCAAGAAGAGACCAAGGCAACTGCCATGCCACCAGCTAGTGTCATGACCAGGCTCATTTTGATTATGGTGTGGCGAAAACTAATTAGGAACCCAAATACTTACTCCAGCCTCATTGGCCTAACTTGGTCCTTGGTCTCTTTCAAGTATGTTTACCCAAAATTTACTTAGTTTATATGCCATGGTCTATAATTAGACTTGTGACTAATGCCAAATCTTTTAGGTGGAATGTTCAAATGCCTGCGATTATAGCCAAATCAATATCGATTCTTTCTGATGCTGGTCTCGGAATGGCAATGTTTAGTCTTGGTATGTCTGATATAACAACTAGATAATCTTCACACGAAATTCCCTTTGTTCTTATGCGAGAATGTTAGTGTTTTAAACTGATTTTCATAATGGAACGACAGGTTTGTTCATGGCATTGTCGCCTAGAATCATTGCTTGTGGGAAAACAATTGCTCTCTTCTCAATGGGTGTGAGATTCCTTACTGGTCCTGCAGTTATGGCTGCTGCCTCCATTGCAGTCGGACTTCGAGGTGTCCTTTTGCATATTGCTATTGTTCAGGTAAACGATAATGAAGTTCATAACGATACATAAACATGCTTTTATTGCCACTCATATAAATGACAAATTTGCTTTAAATTCATTTTTCAGGCAGCACTACCTCAGGGAATTGTTCCATTCGTCTTTGCGAAGGAATACGGCGTCCATCCTGATATATTGAGCACAGGGTGAGGCCTCAAAACACACATCATGTTTTTTATCATGAAATGTGAATAATAAACATTCTTGAAATACTAAAACTTTTGAGGTTCTTGTTGAATGTAACTCAAGAATCTTGCCTATCAACTATAAAATGTTGTATGGTATTTTTGATTTTTAATATACACTAAATCATTTTTTTAATAATTATTGCAGGGTTATATTTGGGATGTTAGTAGCTCTTCCTATAACTTTGGTGTACTACATTTTGCTGGGACTTTGAAGCTGATGTTGAAGAACCAAGCTGCTGAAGTTTTTTGTAAAAGGAAAAAACTAAAGACCCTTTTGGCATTGGTCTTTTTTGCTACTAACAGAATATGAATTTCTCAGAAAAAGAAGAGAAAAAGGAGACAAAAATGAAAGCAAAGTGGAAGTGTGAATGGTCAATTGTTGGGAACAACCAATAGAGGATTTTTAGTGGAAAATTCTTTTGTTGTCTCTTTGTCCTCTCTTTACCTTTTTGAACTTGTGCTATCCTAGGCCTACATGTCTTTTGCTTCTTTTCAATGAAGAAAGTGATGTTTATTTTTTCTATATATATGTAGATGTCCATTGTCTTTTAGGAGTACCTTTTCTTTTGAAGCTTTCAAAAAGCTACTACTTAGTACTTACTAACCTTAATTAAACACAATTTATGTGTGAAAATGGGCTGCTTTTTTCTTTCTCATGGTTAATGTGTTCTTATAAAAGTGAAAAGAAAAAAAATTATGCACACTTTGTAAGTGTTTGGTGTGCTTTATATGTTTGTTTGGTGTGAAAAAAGAATTAAAGTGGATGTAAACTAGGTCCAAGTTAAAAGTAACTAAATAATAGGGCAAATGAACAAGATAGAACCTTTTGATAATTTATCCTTTTGAGTAGACTAGTTGAACTAGTCAGATCAATAAATTTCGAATACTAAATCTTTAATAGAAAAACTTATATGGTTATATTGTTGTCATAATTATTTATCTCCACTTTGTATACTGTTCCAGTCCCAGTGAATCTAGAGTTAAAAGATTTTCTCAGAAAAAAAATAAATTTTGGAGGCTCTTTGTTTTGAATTTACTACTATTATTTGTACATAACTTGAAGAAACAGAAAGAAATCTCATGTGCATTTAATTCTCTTTTGGTTGTTTATATCTGCCTCTTATTTTCCCGTAAGTTTGCAGAGCAAGTGAACAACTTCTATTACTTTTTGACAGTACAAATAATTATTTTTGTAGCACTAATTGCTTGTAATAAAGTTTAACAACTCTGCCCCCAACAACTTGCAACTAGGGTTTAAAAGTAATACTTAGTAGTAACAATATTTTCCATTATTAGTGATATTGTTCGCCTTGGATTTAAATTTATGTCACTAAAAGGAGTAAAGAATAAGACCACTTGGATGAAAATAACATTCACAAAAATGTTATAGTATAGGTTAGTATCGAACATAGAAGGCATTGATTGATAACAATAAAAGGATGGATGCTTGATTATGATACAATAGAGGTTTATTAGTTTAACTCGGTTGAACACTGTAATTGATGAATGAATAGGTAGTCGGTAGATTAGGTGCACCTCTCTCTAAGTGAGAAGTAATGAGACTAGTCTCCCCCCTTCCTAGGGTCTTAGACCCAATCATGCCTAGCACGAAGCACTCTAAGATAGGGTAGGCATTGACTAGTGTTCTCTCGCTTGGCTTGGCCCAAGTACCTATTTAAGATATTCTCGGAAAAAGTCATCCCACCCTTAATAAGATGGTTAAAGAGGCAACTACGGATTTCTGATTTCCAAATCGGAACTATGCTTATGATGTTACATAAGTGAGAGGATCATCTTCAAGTTAATTGAGTAACTATTTGTTTTAGCTATTGGTAAAATTTAAATAATAATAACAAGGAAAAATCTTTTTGGTCAGAATTTGGCTAGGCCAGAATGATATTTTATCTATGCTATTTTATATTTTAAAATATTTTTACCCTTTTAACTTTAATACATTTTAACTAAAAAATGGAAAAAATATCAGTTTATTTTAAAATTAAAAAAATATTATAATTTTAAAAATTTTCTGACCAAATTTTCTGGTCATTTAGCACTTCCCTAATAACAATATCATATCCAGAGAAATTCCATTAAGTGAAATTCGGAGAGGGCAGAATACACATAAATATTATTATTACCTTGTGGAGATTAAAGGATTTGTTTTCGAAAGACCGTCGAAAATTTATGAAAATGAAAAAATATTCATGACGTGTAATAAATAAAAAATATATAGACAAAAGATATCACCCATCATTTCAATTAATCAAAAGGCACCCCACGTTTTCAGGTAAAGCCTTTCAGCATATCCGGCATAAACTACATGCAATACTTATTATTTGAAAAGGTGACATCATATTAAACAACTATATAGTATATATATAATATTCACAAAAATGTTAATGTGTGTTGGATTATTGTCGATGATTGTGATTTCTCCATCCTGATCTCAATAGATTATCTTCAATTTGAGCCTACGTGAATGAAAAACAAATCATATTGAAAATAACCCTGTAAATGGGCACTGCAATGCATGAACATGTGTGGATCTAGGGGGTGCTCGATCTTTTATTGGGCATGAATTCAGATTTTATTGGATTTCATTGCGGATACGATGAAAAAAAAAAGGGGAACATTTTTAGTACTATATATTTGTTAGTTAATTCTAAGTGGCACCCAATAGTTGCTAATTACAAATTGAAACCTTTCTTTTTGGCAATAATTATAATGGATCTAAAGTACTACACTGAAATTTATTTACTCGACATGATAATGTTTAGTGAACAAAATGATTATTCCAGCTTGTTTAGATAAAAAAAATATTAGTACTTAACTACTTATAATTAAACTATTCATACCACATGCGCCACTAAGTCATTCTGCACCTTTTGAAGCTTTTTTCTTTCTTTATAATTACTATTATTATTATCAATATTAAGATTTAATTAACTAGTAAAGCTTTTATTTGTGACAAAATTCTATTAAGATGTTTAAATTTTGTCTGCCACTAAGACTAAGTCTTATAACGTGTAACTTTTCTTTGAAAACGATGAGCTCAACTAGAAAACACACTCCACATTAACTTAGAGATATAATCGATCGCTTCGTCTTTCACCTTTAATTTGTGAAATTCCACCGCTAAACTAACCACACTGTGCCCAACTTTGGTTCTAGGGGTGTTACTTACATGATGTATTCATTATCTGCTTCTGCTTTTTAATTATATATATATATATATATATATATATTTAGTAAATTTTTTCTGACGAATCAGTGTCACGTGACATTGGATTTTTTTTTTTTTTTGGGGTGGGGGTTTGGGGGCTGTTGGGGATAGGGCTATGGGATTCAGGCCCAAGTTTAAAGGCCCAAA
>NC_064286.1:1011099-1022923 GCF_019186545.1 Solanum stenotomum
TACATAAAAACACTTATGAAAGCATGTAGAAATTGAAAAACACTTGATCAAAAGTACATATAAAGAAAAAAAATTAATATGTTGTCTCTAAAAAATAAATAGTTGATGACATGTAATAGACACAATGAGATATAAGTAAACTATTAAAAGACATGTAACATAAATAATATCAATAAGTCAATCATTTCTTAAATGAAAAACAAAATAGTCAAGTCGGAATCATGATTTTTCTAATATATAGTTAAAATTACATAGAAAGTATTAACACTCCTCAATAACAACACAAAAACGTATTTTTCTGAATGCCCGTAGAAATTGAAGAAATGTTTCTTCAAAAATATAAACGAAGAAAGTAAAAAGGTTAATGCACTGTCTTTCACAAAACGATGGATAATATGCAATGAACGTGTTAAGATATAAACAAGCTATTAAAAACACATAACGTAAATGACATCGATAAACCAATCATTTCTTAAACAACAACAAAATCACATTGAAATCATGGCCTTTCTAATATACAATTTAAATCACATAGAAAGTACAAGACACCACAATAACAACACATAAATCATGTAGAAATTGAAGAAACACTTATTTATAAACAAATAAAGTGAAAAGCTAATGCGTTGTCTCTCACAAACGATGGATGGCATGCAATGGACACGTTAAGATTAAGTAAACTATCAAAAGACACGCAATTTAAATGACATAAGTAAATCAACCATTTCTCAAATGACAAAAAGCAGTCGCGTCAAACCCATGATTTTTCTAATATATAATTTAAATTTATTTAGAACACTTCAATAACAACACAAAAACACTTCGAAAGTATGTAGAAACGGAAGAAACGCTTCTTCGAAAGTACAAAAAAAGAAAAAAAATAACGTGTCGTTTCTCACAAACCGTTGAATGTCATGGAGTGCACACGTAGAAGATACAAATAAATTATTAAAAGACACACAATGTAATTGATATCGATAAACCAACCATTTCTTATAGAAAATAATCACGCAAAAATCATGTCTTTTCTAATATATAGAAAAGTATTTAACGATAACAACAACATCAATATCAATCACATACCCCAATATATTTTTACATATGAAATTTGAGAATGATAGAGTATATGTAGATTCTATTCTTACCCGGTGAAGATAACAAAATTATATTCGAAAGATTCTAGACTCAAATAACACATAATAAAGTAATTTACAGAATAACATTCACCAAAGTTATTTTCACATAATAGGAGTCTCAATTTTTTTGTACAAGAAAAGTGAGAATTTTTTTTATTTATTATTAGAAGTATATATATAAGAAAAAAAAAAGGCCAAAACTTTAAATGGAAAAAAATTAATAAATTCTTGAGAAGACCTGGAATTAGTTCCCTCCTTCCTCAAGCTCGAAACAAACTATTCTCCCTGCCGCCTTTGTATGATCAAGAATCCTGCTAAAACTCAAAAAATAAAAAAAATCCATTCATGAAAGCCTCAAATATTTTTTTTTAGCTTCATTCTCATCTGGGTATCTGTCAAAATTGTTAATTTTTCATCTGTTTGGAAAACCCAAAATTCTCTATGTCAGGTTTATCATTTGGGTTATCAAGATTCAACTTTTTCTTCTAAATGTATTGAATTTCTGCTTTCATTGTTAGTAATTCAAGCAAATTTCATCTGGGTCAAGTGTAGATTGGCCATTTATTGGCAATGTTGAATAATTTGGAGGATGGGGGAAAGAATCCTTCGGAGGTTTCAAGAGGGGGTAATGGTAGAGGGGGTGGGGGTACAAGGTCATGGGGAACTACTGTTTCTGGTCAATCGGTTTCTACTAGTAGCAGTATTGGGTCTCCATCGAGCAGAAGTGAAGCGGCCATGGCTACCCCTGCCAGTGACAACACTTTTCTTAGGCTAAACAATCTTGACATTCATGCTGATGATGCAGGATCTCAAGGGACAGCTGGGTGAGTCCTTCGTTGTTGTTTTAATGGTATCTGTTTGGTTTTCATGAAGATAAAAATGGCAACTTTTTGAAGATGGGAACTCTATTTAGTGTAGAAGTTGATTCAGGATGTATATGTGTGTATGATGAAAATTTGAAGCTAAATTTTAAGAATATGTATAGATAATAAGTGGCGTGCAGACTTTAAATCATGGATTAGCTTAGGATTCTGTTGTTTTTACTAGTCTATCCGATAATTAAATGAAATGCTAGTCTAGAGGAATTACGGTGAACTGCTAAACCGTGAGATAATGGGACTTGGATTAACTAGTTATCTTGAGTTTAAGAAGCATAGACGTGGCTTAAAGAGTGAACTAATGGATAACAAGGACACTTGTAAATTGGTAATGCTTGAACATTAGGAGAAATATGTCAGAAGAAGAAAGTGCAAAAAGCTTATAGGAATTCAGTTCTATAGTGACACATTATATGTCTTTTCAACTTCGTAGCAATTTGATCTGCGACCATGTAAGGTGATGGTCTTACTAAGTTTGGGAAAACATGACCCTTTAATATTGTCTAAGAATAATAAGTGTTCATTGTTGTGGTTTAGACATCATACGCTGAGATGTTACACTTTTCTTCCCATTTGATGATTTGCTAGATTACAATGTCATTATGCGGTTTAACATGGAACTCACAATTGAGTCGTTAAAAGTGTATGTCAATAGTTTCTCTTACAGTAATGTTTCCTTACATATACTTACCTTAACTTCTTGTCAGTAACAGGAAAAAGAAAAGAGCTCAGCGTGCTACTGGAGGGGATAAGAGTGGTAGAGGACTCAGACAGTTCAGCATGAAAGGTTTTTTCTTTTAATCAGTTTTCATCTTCTTTTGGGTATTAAATTGGAGAAACGTCTAAACTTTTGCAGTGAGGGTTGCTTTTATTTCACATATCATTTATTTCTTATGTTGCAACATGCAAGTATCTCGTATTTATTTGAGCTCTGGTATCACTGCTTCCTACTAATTACTAAGCTATTGTTTTCTTTCTACAGTTTGTGAGAAAGTGGAAAGCAAAGGAAGAACTACGTATAATGAGGTAAGTTGGCTTGAGAAAATTCATAATGTTATAAACATTAGGTGATTTTAAAACTTCTGATGTTTCCTTTATCTGTATCTTTATTTCACAAATCAATGCTATGATTCAGTGAATTCAGTTTAATAGTTGGGGCCTTTTTACTTGTCCAATTTCTATTATATATTCAAAACCCTTTCTCGTCCGTACAATGTATCTGCGGGTGTCCCACATCGAATTTTATTGTTATGATGACTCTGATGTATGACGATGATTTCTTATTTTGATGACTTTGATGTTTAGTATCTGGTTCTGGCAGCACCTGGTAAGCAAACTACAAAGGAATATGCTAACTTCTATATCTGTTTTGAGTTTTCTATTTGACCCTTCCATCCTTTCTAACTTGTGTCATGCTAGTATTTTTTTGTACTTGTGTAATATCACACTATCAGCATTGATAATCAAACTTAGAGTTGATTCCATTTTCCCCATCTTATACAAACACATTGGTGTACACATTTTGACCTTTAGGATGAATTTATGGTAGCAAAAGCTCCCATTCTATTGGACTTCACAACTGAAAAATGTGTCATGTTAGTTGGAGGTACTGTATCTCAAGTTTTTTTTTTCCTTCAGTGGATATATTTAGGGTAATTTGGAGGGTCCATGGTCCTGTGTTTTTTTAACCCTTAAAACATTGTGACACTTTCCCTTGTTTGCTGTTTGGCAGTTCACTTTTCTTAAGGTAAGGCATTTCATTCTGCTAGAGCTACATATAGGAGACTTTAACCTTGTAATTCTTTCTTACTGTACAAAAGAATTGATAGTAACTTGTACTACATTTTGGGAAGGGATGCAAGGAGCGGAGTCTTAGTGGTTGAGAAGTCGACTAAGTTGTGAATAATTGGGTGGATGACTGTTTCCCTTATTGGCAGCTTATAAATTCTTTAGAACCCCCTAGTTTATTTATATGTGGTCCCAGGCGCAACAAGGACTATGAAGGGTCCGAGCGTCATAGGATCTCCTAATTAATACTTTTAACCATTCTTCAATTGCCTTTCCCTCTCTATGGTAAGATAATTTTAGAGGTAGATGTACATAATAGTTACTCCCACCTTTTTATTTTGTTTGTCCTGCTTTGACTTGATACGTAGTTTAAGAAAGTAAAGGCAGCTTTAGAATCTTGTGGTCTTAAATTAAAGATATGTCAAATGTACCAAAATGCCCTTTAACTTGTGGTTTCAAACATGCCATGTGGAAAGCTGGAATTAAAGGGTTGCCAAAAAAGGAAAGAGGCATTCTTTTTTAAGCAAACTAAAAAGGATAGGATAAACAAATTGAAACGGAGGGTGTATTAATTATGAGATGATTCACTAAATGGCTTTTGGGTATCAAAATAATGTCTCACAAGGGCATATAATTTATGGTCTTTCTTCCTCAGAACTAGTAATGTGGTTGTTTTCTGTCTTCAGGATATGTATTGATATTAATCATGTCCATGACATGAGCAGTGAGATGTGGATTATCTGTTCTGCTCATTGAATTAATAGATTGACGGTCATAGTTATTGTTCAAGAAATTGGTGCATAAATTTTCTGTAGCTTAATCTCAGATTTTTTTTTTCTTAAGGACATCCTTATACACAAAAAGCAGAAATACTTCAACTTTTATTCTTTAAGAAAGTGCAACACTCTATATAGCCTCATATTACATATTCAAAGTAGAAGCACTGTAATGAATGCCCAACATAATTTTACAGATTATATCAGTTAAAGAAACTCTTTGAGCAGGGTTCTTGTTTTTAGCTTGTAAACTTCAGACTCATTGAACTGTTATCTATTTTTGGCCCGGGGAATTCTGTAGATGTTAGGTAATGTAGTTTTCAAAGAGTTATCCCGGCACCACCTTTAGGAGTGACATTCATGGTGGACAAGATGATGGAAACGAGACTGAGATGGTTTGGGAATGTGAAGAGGAGACGCGCAGATGCCCCAGTGAAGAGGAGAGGTGATTAGACAGTTAAGACGCAACTTCAGCTCACCGAAGAACATGATCTTAGATAGGGAGGGCATGGAGGTCGTTGGATGAGAGTAGAAGTTTAGTAGGTAGTTGAGTTTGGTCTCCCTTTTCGGTGGGATTTGGTTTGGTGAGAGTCTGCCGTCTGGAAGCACCGTGATGGTCATAGTATTAGCCTTATACATGTAGTATCTCACTTTTGATATCTGTTACCATCTGGTGTCTTTTGTGTTTCAGTTATCGCATTATTTTGCTGCTACTGTTCCTTTTTCTAAATGCTTTGTACTACTTTCTTTATTAATCGACATGTTTTCTTCACTTCCGTATTTCTTATTTACAACTACTTTGATTTGTTGCACTTGAGTCGAGGGCCTTCCAGAAACCAATGTTGCTCGAACTCTCCAAAATTGATGCCACACTCGTGTCGGATTCTTCAAAATACACTATTTTTGGAGAATCCAAAATGCACCCATCACAATTTTTAGAGAGTCCGAGCAACAGCTGGAAACAGCCTCTCTGCCTCCTGTGCCCAGAAACTTGATAATACAAGGGTAGTTGTACTTCTGTTGTTGGCTTCTAAGGACTTATTTGCACTTTAACTGTGCTCTAGCATTTTCTGTGGTTGATTTCTGCTTGCTACATTCTCCTGTGTTGAACAATTTGCTTTTCAAGGGATTTCTGATCTCAGAAGTTAATGTCTTGCTCAGGTTGCTGATGAACTTGTAGCTGAGTTTTCTGATGCTACCAATAGTGTTGCAGGCCCAGATCAGGTTTTTCTCCATCCTCGTGGTTCATAAATTTTTAATTTGTTCGTTTGCGACAATAATATCAGTTTGATCCTTTATTATGACAGAAACAATATGATGAGAAGAACATCAGACGACGAGTCTACGATGCTCTGAACGTACTTATGGCTATGGATATCATTTCTAAAGATAAAAAGGAAATACAGTGGAAGGGATTACCACGCACTGATGCAAATGATATTGAGGAGCTAAAGGTTTGATTTCTCTGTCTTTCTGCTTCCTCTTTTTTATTGCATTCAATGAGCCATCAATTTTGGCACACATCAGTTGATCTATGTTTAATCTAATCTCATGTTTATTGTAACTGCAGACTGAGCGTCTTAACTTGAGAAATAGGATTGAAAAGAAAGCAGCCTATTTAGAAGAACTTGAAGATCAAGTATAAATTCTCTCTAAGCACTATCTTTAGTTCAATCTTAGAAATAAGTTTGATAGTCTTTCGCAATGCTGATATGCATGATAGCTTGGTCCTGTAATCCTTATTCTTTTTACTAAAGTGTTTTCCTTTTTCAATAGTATGTAGGGCTTCAAAACCTCATAAAACGCAATGATCAGTTGTATGGCTCAGGCAATGCTCCTAGTGGTGGTGTGGCTTTACCGTTTATTTTAGTGCAGGTAAATGCTCAACAATCATCTATTGTTATTTGTATTGTTTAGCAAATTTGTAAATATCTGATAGAAATCATTACATTCTTTAATATATCATCTCATGATTTCTTTTGTTGGAATTATTTTAATCTACAAGCAAGGCAAGTAAGCTTGGGGCAACATGCTTTCCTGAGCTTGTCTTAGCTGTACTTGAGCTCAAGTGAATTTTGACCTATCTCAGGCCGTATAAATTTGATATTAACAAAAGCTGATTGCTTTTCACCTACATTTGAGCATAGGCTTCTTTCTAATTAAAAAATCAGAAGGATCACCTCTGATCTCTTAACGAGGAGAAAAGAGGAGAGGTTTTCTCTATTTGTAATTTTTTTCACAAGATCGTATTCGTACAGAAGAGTATTGTAAAATACTCTTTTCCAAAATCAACTTCACAATACCCTTTTTTATCAACTTGAATGAAATATTGCCCTGCAATGAGGTGTGTGGTGTGAAAGGTTGGCTACGGTGGGCGTGAGAGGTAGAGGTAGAGTTATGCTGAAGAAGTGACACACTTGCAACTTAGCGAGGACAATGGCCCTAGATAGGAAGATATGGAGTTCCAGGATTAGGGTAGAAGGTTAGTAGGTAATCGAGCATTACCTAATTATCCTTATCAATATTATTATTCTCCTAATATCTTAGTCTTCGATTTTATAATTACCTGTTGTTTCCTTTTTTTCTAGTTATGGTTTATATGTTGTTGCTACTGGTTTTTTCCTCCATTATTTTCCACATTGCTTCTTGATTGCTGTTTTCCTTTTCATACTGATTCTTTATGCTTTACTTGAGCTTGAGCCAAGTGTCTATTTGAAACAACCTCTCTACCTTCACAAGATAGGGGTAAGGTTGTGTACACACAACCTCCATAGATCCCACTTGTGAGATTACACTCGGTGGTCTTGTTCAACGAAATATTACCCCAAGATCTACTTAAGATTAGGTTAGTTACTGAAAATGGGTGAGTTATAACATGTGAACTCTTCAATCTGTACCTGAATAGTTTTTTTGTTTTTGCTAGTGTTGGAATTTTTAGTATCAGTAAAACTTCAAGATAAGATGCAAGAGTAGTGCTAGTCTTAGGTGAGTAGAGCTTTTGGGCATCTAAAAGCATAGAACACCTATCTAGACGATTTTCATTGTAGCTTGGAAGGAAGATGAGCTTCTGTATGTATTCTTAAACATTGAGTTTACAGTGATCAATATTTCTGAAAGAAACAACTTTTGTGGTTAAGTTAGATTCATTATGTTCATAATCTATTCTATTAGTTTCTTTTCTTCCATATCTGCATGCCTCGTTTACACTTGGCTTCTAGTAATAATCTGCAGAAGTAGTAGCACAACCTAAGCAGGGCTTATGGGGTTCCACTTTTGAATCTAATACAGAAGGAGGCATCTGTCCATGATATTTTACTTTTCCTCTTTGCATATTTTGGTTTAAGCCCCATCTGCTTTCTGTTTTTTCTAGAGCCAAGGGTCTATCGGAAACAACCTCTCTACCTCTCAAGGTAGGGGTAAGGTTTGTGTACACACTACCCTCCCCAGACTCCACTTGTGACATCACACTAGATATGGTGTTATTGTCGTTGTTGCGCATAAGGAGAATCATAGGTTGTGACTTGGGAGTGCATCATTGCTTTTTCATCAATGTCCTGCAGCATTTTATAATTTGCGTGCATTTGCAAATTTCAGTAACAGAATTTAATAAAAATAGATATTGTAATGCTGTTGTTGTAGCATTTCATTGTTATAATGCCCCTTATGTTTCTTGTGGTGCTTTAGACTCGTCCTCATGCAACAGTTGAAGTGGAAATATCAGAAGATATGCAGCTGGTGCATTTCGACTTCAACAGGTTAGTGGCCTTGGAACGTCTATACTCTTTTTTGGTTCAATGGAAGTGTAGATGACTCGGCTGAGTCCTATATATAAGTCATACATACTTTTGATATTCATGAACTCATTCAAGTGTGGTTTGCCAATTCCAGCACTCCGTTTGAGCTGCATGACGATAATTATATCCTCAAAGCAATGAATTTTTGCGGAAGACCAAATGACAGTGCTGTCCCACAGAATGTATCTGCTGATGGAGGTGAAGGTCCGAGTTCCCGTATGGCCAACATGTTTCAGCATCATATCCCTCATCCATCTGTCCCAAACTCATCTGGCAAGCTTCCGACCTCACCTCCTCTCCCCGGAATACTAAAGGCTCGTGTCAAGCATGAGCATTAGCCTGCTGGCTTCTTTCTTGATCGATTACTGTACTCATTAACGCATAGTATTTCTGTACATTATGTAAAGTATATTTACTGGAAGCAGCCTCCTCTGTTGACTAAATACTTCTCTTGACGCTTGTCTCAATTTGAGGGAGGTTAGTAGTTGAGCTTTTAATTTTTTTGCTAAGTATCAATTGTTTCATCAAATTGGTATGTGTTTTGGCAAATGAAAAACTATTAGACTGTTTGGAGATACCTTTTTTTCTTTCAAAATATTGTTTGGTTATACATTAATAGTTGATTTTTTTTTTAACTTCAGGTTGAAGGTCAGGTTTTTCAAGTTTGAAAAGCTAGTTCTAACCACTTTTTCAAATAAGATTTTTTTTTGCACTCACAACATTTTTTTTTTTTTTGGTTTCCCACTCGGTGTCCGGAGCTCACATTGGAGCTCCGACTAAATCTGGATCGCGCTCTGCAGGGCCCATTCAGGAGTGGCATTCCCAATAAGATTTTTTCTATACTTGGGGCTCGAACCCGAGACCTCTTGTTGTTGTGTACTCCCAACATTTTTTTTCAAGTGGAACACGTCTTTCAATTTCCAATATACCTTTTTTCAAATATCACCAAATTCATGTCCAAACGACTAAGGTAAGCAACCTTGATCTATCTAAATTTTGTTGGATATATGGTACATGTGTAGGTGGGAGGTAACTAATCATTGTGCATTTATGTGAGCATGCTATTGGATTTAAGCCAAAGTTATTGTATTCGGATGACTTTGTATTGGACATAGTTATATTAATGTGTTGGTAGGAGGTAACTAGTCGTCGTTGTGCATCGTTGTGACTTGTGAGCATGTTATCGGATATGAGCCAAAATTACTTGACTTTTTGCGCTACACCGGCCTATATTCATAGCATTATCTTTTAGAGGCTTTTTATGGTTAATTTGAACTTGTGACTATGATTTGCTAGCTAGTCACGTAATTACAATGCTTATAATTACACGAATATTGAATAAATTTTCTACAAATACTAGTCCTGACTTGATTGATTGATTGATTTATATCATATTATATATTATATATAATAACGTGAGGGCTTACGTGAAAACGTTTTCTTTTCCATAATTCCATCGTTACTTGATCTTGCTTCCTTGATGGTATAATATCTTGGAGAATGGAAGCATCCCGAGTCAGATTTAAAATTTGACGTTTATAATTTTTGTGTAAACTCGAGTTAATATATAATAATAGTCGAGTCTATAACTATTGTAACTTTAAACTCATGGTACATATTGTCTATTTTAACCCAATAAATCTCATAGATTTGTCTCTTGATCTACGTCATTAATGAGCCCAGAAATCTGTGAATTCATATTATGTCTCAGAAGTTAGTTCGTCTAAAAGTAAATTAATCTTTCTATGTGACCCATGCTGCCTTGCGGGTGACACAACAGTTAAATATTAATAAATATCTAACGAATATTTTAATACAATTTTAACAAAAGTTATTGAGTTTTTCAACCCGTATAAACGACATTCTAAATTTGCCACGAATGCCCAAAGGTGGGAGGGGGGAGAGGGGAGGGGGGGAGGATATATATTGTTGTTGATGAGTTGTTCCACAAATATGGGGGCCTCCCAGCATTAAGGTCAATATCGTGTCTCAACAAAATCCTTGTATTTCTTCTAAAACGTCAAAGCACGTGCGATGTAATAGTTTCTTTCTACAACGATCATATTTCAATATCGTCATTTGAATGCATCGATGATTTCTTAAATTTATTAGTAAATTTTATTTTGATATTTAAGTTATAGTTTGTTTCGGTTGAACATCTTGACACATGATGAAATATTTTAGCTTATCATATACTTCTGGTTCAAATTTTGAAAACACTTATGTGAGTGTTCTCAAGCGCCCATTATGCAAATAGATAAGTTAATCACTTAAAATATGTCATATCATTTAGTTATACGTAGTAGTTTCAATTGAAACGTGCTTGAGGGTTTACGACATATTGAGATTAACACATATAATTAAAGAATGTGATAGTTAACTTATCTATATAATGAACACTTGAGAACACGCGCAAGAACTTGAGTCGGAAGTGCCTAGCTAATATGAATACTTTCTCACATGCTAACGAGCTCACTCGAAAGTCGGAACATACTGTAGTGTAAGTATCTATAAATGAAATTTATTAAGAGATTGTCGATAAATTATTTGATAGTTTAACTATAAACTTGAATGTTACTTTATTGGAGTCTTTGTTTTTTCTAATTAAGTTCATGTCAAATTAATTTATTTATTTATTTTGCCAAGAATGACTTTGCATATATACTAATATTAAAACAATATAATTGCATATACTCCAAAAGTTTTGGATGCCTATATCTTGCTATTCTTGTATAATACGATAAGGTTTTATAGAAGTTGATTGAATAAAAATATCCAAAAAAATATCAAACATATTCTGCTGTTGCTGTCATTGTTGTAATTTTTTCTTCTAACTTGAAGTGACTGAAACTTTTCAAGTGAATTACGTGACCAACATGACTAAAGTTATGGAAATTTTTTTCCTCAAAAAAAATTGACAACTTTTACCATTGAATTACAGCCCGTTGTGGAAAAAAAAGAGTGGTCCAAGAAGTAAGCACGTACTATATATACATATATTACTCTATTTTGTTACTTTTTTTTTAGGTAGTTTGGTATTCGAAATTTACTAATTTGATTTATATATACAATATAGTTTTCAACCAATAGCATAAATGGGTTGTGGATTCGGTAGAAAATGAAGGACCTGAGTAAATATAAAAAATGGGGGTTGAATCGACTATGTAGAGAATCAAACCCTCACCAATAAGATTAAAGTTCATATAGTTAACTAACTAAGCTACTAAAATTTTTTCCAGATGAATTTTTTTTTACATGGGAAAAGGGCCTGATATACCCCTCAACTNGGATAGATATGACAATTACTTTTTCTCTTTCCAATAAAAAGTTGTGTGCTTAAAAAAATAAATAAATTAGAACTAAGACAACAAATGCAAATGACATTAATGAAGGGATAGATATGACAATTACTTTTTCCCTTTCCAATAAAAAGTTGTGTACTTTTTTTTTTT
>NC_064286.1:1023107-1024711 GCF_019186545.1 Solanum stenotomum
TATGATTCTTCTAGCAAAGTTCAAGGTATATTTTAATCTTTTTTATACATAAATTATTTTTTGACTTCTTTTATTATAATTATTTAAGTTTCTTATTCTTATTTTATTTTTTTCTTTCATTCCTTAGTGTAAAGAAAAAAATTTAAAACTATTTTTTTGTGGCTATATTATAATTTAAAATTTTATTTTTTTGGTCTATATTGTAATTTAATTTTTGTATTTGAAGAAAACAATTTGGTTATCTATAATAAGTTTTATAAGAATATTAGTGAAACATAAATAAATTTGACCATCAAAATAATAAATCTAAATTAGTCATTGAAACAAAAAAAAAAGTTAAAAAAAATATATATGTTTGAGGAGGATTAAATATACTCATATGGGATTATATTTTTTAAAAAAAATAATAAAAAATTAACCTAAAATTAATTTTTTTCATTTCCGTTAAGAGGAAAAGGGTATATGTGAGCCATTTGTATATAAGTAGGGGTATATATGAGCCACTTTCATAACGAGGGGTATATCAGCTCTAAATGACAAAGTTGAGGGGTATATCAGACCCTTTTCCCTTAATTTTTACATTGATGAACAAAATTATTTAATATTTATATTGATAAAAGATATACAGTAATAAATATCTCGTAAAATAAATCGAGTACATCAATTATGGCATCTATATCCTGGCCAACTGTGCTAGCAAATTAGGGGTCCCTTGGTGCTGCATGTCATTAACTCCCTCAACTTGGTACTTAACTACGTGGTTGTTGTGAATAGTAGGATGCACGAAAATGATTAATTCCTTTTTTATATCAAAGATATTTTTAAAATATAACGTACATATATTACTTGTTTTATTATTACACTTGGTATATACTATATACTATATACTATATTATTATATAATATAATCATTAATCTGCATGGTTGATTTGCGAACACGTTGCAAACTGCTTTTTCTACTGTAGAAAATACGGCAAGAAAGTAACTTCCATCTTTGTATTGAATTTGAACACATAAAAATCATTATATAATATATAATGTTAAATAAAGCTTAGATATTTTAGAAGTTTATATTGAGATCTCTCAATTCTTAATTAAAGATTTCAAGTTTGATATTTATCAGTATCACACAACAACAAAACATATTTTTACTTACGATTTTCGAGGACTTTCACAATAACTTAGACGTTAGTACATGACGGATTCCATCTTTAAAATTTTTAGTATTGAACTAATTATCGCTGACATATGGCAAATTGAAGTCTTATGAGTTAAAGAAGAAAAATACGTTGACAAATAACTTTCACACTCGTACTGTTTTACTGTTTTTTCCCCCCTTTATGTTTGGCTCTAAAGAAAATAAATTAAACAATATTTATAGTAAGTTTTCACTATGTACGAATTTGAAGAAAGATAGAATTATAATGATNCTCGTTCTCTCCCTCGCCTCTCTCATTTTTTATACAAACACAAGTGTATAAAGTGAGTTTGTGTTTGTATAAAGTGAGAGAAAATTGTACGTATACATATATTTTCGTTCCCCTCTCCCAGATCTCGCTCGCCACTCTCCCTGATTTCGCTCTCTCACTCGCCTCTCTCACTTT
>NC_064286.1:1024811-1047395 GCF_019186545.1 Solanum stenotomum
CAACTTCCATACTTCAGCAAACTTCAAACATTGAAAGTAGAGAATTGTGTAAAATTAAGAAACTTGATGTCTCCATCAATGTCCAGATGTCTTCTGAATCTCCGGACACTAGATATAGAAAATTGTGAGTCAATGGAAGAAGTGATCACAGAAGAGGAACACCAAGGAGAAGAAATGACTAATGAGCCCTTATTTCCGCTGTTGCAAACGCTGAATCTTCAAAGGCTGCCTAAGCTGGGGCATTTCTTTCTGACTAAGAATGCTCTTAAATTTCCATTCCTCATACAAGTGATCATTATTCGTTGCCCTGAAATGAAGACGTTTGTCCAACAGGGAGTATATATGGGTACAGCGAGTCTCAAAAGTGTGAACAATGATGATGAGGTGAAAGTAGTTGATCTCAATAACGCAATGTTCAATTCTAAGGTTTGTCTTTGCCGCTAGTTGTATAACTAATTACTATATATATTTTTGTCATGCATTAATACACCCCTGGTCTACTGCTCTCTTACCGTTTTAACTAGCAAATAATTAATAGTAATAGTAATCTTTTCAGATAGTTATTTATGTTTGTCACCTTGTAGAGAGCTATGTTGACTGAGGTAACAAATATAGGCGAAACTACAAAATTTAACCCAGGGGTTCACATAAATCTAATAACTTTTGCCCAGAAACTTTAATCTGTATTAGTAATATCTAGAGATTCCTTGATTATGAACGTGATTGTTATTGGATACTACCCTGAGGTAATTAGAGATTTATAAATTTCAAATTCTGAATCAACATCTCGTTCTAAATTCTTTACTTTTTACGCCTCAATAGGATTAATAAGGTAAGAAATAGAGCCCTTGCTTGTACATTTTCTTTTGAGTTTCGTTTTTATTATGTATATA
Organism: Solanum stenotomum; assembly: GCF_019186545.1. NCBI lineage: Eukaryota > Viridiplantae > Streptophyta > Magnoliopsida > Solanales > Solanaceae > Solanum > Solanum stenotomum. Next base: position 1,025,705 of record NC_064286.1, read on the forward strand.
AAAAAACTAGCCCTAAAAAATTTCTTTCATTATATTTAACAGCTAATATATATGTGGATTTATTTTCTCATGTCATCTTGTATTTTAGTATGTCATTTTATAGAATGCTATTTTGGAGATGCTTTTTTGTTTGAGTAATTTGACCTTAAATAATTTCTTCCATATTTTGAAAAATAATGGTGTTTTTATGGGATGTTTCTCAAAAATGAAGTGTTAAAACTACAATAATTGCTTTATAACAGTACTTTTAATCAAACCGTCATGTTAAATATTAATCAACTTGTGACCTAGTGTTTTGTTCCAATAGCTCCAACTGTATCTGCAACAAAGTTTGATACTTCAAAGCTCGCAGGTTTCTTGTCCCAACCTGAAAACTATATGTATTGCTGAGGCTAACAGCATGAGTGCTCTATGCTCTCACCAACTTCCAACTGACTACTTCACCAATCTTCAAACATTGTATGTATCTAATTGTGGAAAATTGAGAAACTTGATGTCTCCATCAGTGGCCAAAGGTCTTCTGAATCTCCAAGTGTTACGGATAATAAATTGTGAATCAATGGAAGAAGTGATCACAAAAGGAGAAGGAATCATGACCTTATTTCCCCGATTGATAGACCTGGGTCTTTACTATCTGCCTAAGCTGAGGCATTTCTTTCTGACAGAGCATGCTCTTAAATTTCCATTTCTCAGAAACGTGAAGATTGATGATTGCCCTATAATGAAGATGTTTGTTCAACAGGGAGTATCTGTGAGTACACCGCGTCTCAAATGTGATGATGGGGTGAAAGTAGATGATCTCAATAAATGGACACAACAGAGGTTCAATTCTCAGGTTTGTCTTGTGCCGCTAGCTATATAACTAATTAACTCTTTCCGTCTTAACTTAATTGTAATAGTAATATTCACATACTTATTTATGTTTGTCAACTTCCTTGTACAATATTTTCAATTAAAGCATCACCATTCTCTGCTCCCAGGAACAATCTGAAGCTAGTGATGACAACGATGCCTGAAGCTACCAAAGGCGATGAATCTGAAGCTAGTGATGACGATGAATCTAAAGCTACCAATGGTGATGAATCTGAAGCTACCGAGTCTCGAAAGGGTGAACCATGATTTTGGTGTGATAACAACAAAGCCAAACCTAGTGATGTCAGAAGCCAGTGATTCAGTCTATGAATCCAAAGCTGGCTAGGAAGGTAATGAGTATTCCATGAATTAGTCCAAGTTAGATCGAACATCACCTAATACCTACACCGTTGTTTGTTGATTTTTGCAAGAAGGGGGAATCTTGAAGAAGCAGCGCGAGTAAAATGCTCGCAATGGAGGTTACAAGTAGAGGCGGATCAATATTATAATCCATGGATTCACTTGAACCCAACAGTTTTTGCCAAAAGACTTTGTATTTGTATCAGTAATTTTTTTAATTAGAAACTCTTTGATGGTGCGGAGGGTGTAAACTGTAAAGCATCCCAAATTAGAAATTCTTTAATTAAAAATTGTTGCCTCAAAGCTCCAAGCATCCCTATGTCAGCTTGCACACACGTTGGTGGATTCCACAGTCTATCAAATTGAAGTTTGTTTATTGCCAGTGGTGTTAAATTCTTATTTGAAATGCCTCTCAAGACATGTGAGATTCTATCACTTCCTTCTATTTGAGAGTTCTATTTTACTAGAATTTGTTGGCTTTTGTGGGTTTGAATAATTTGCGGAAGATTCATAAACACAAGTGCCAATAGTAGAAACTAAACCACCACAAAACTACATAGTTGTTGATCAAAATAAGGACATAAAAGTGACGATGATGACAGAGGAGAAGGGTAACACAAGGTCCCAACACAATAATAATTCCACGGTCATGACAAACTAGGAACCTTGTGAAAGATATATTATCATCCCTTTGGTTCCTCATCAAAATACTCATATTGGAAGTTCAAAAGTTTCTACTGTATTTCAATACACACAAGACTAAGTTGACAAACCATTACTATTCTGAAGGTAAGGGAAAGTTTAGCATGTCAATGTAATCAAAACATTATACATACTGCAAAAATAAGCATGGACTGGTTTAGTGTTTTTAGTTTGAAAATATAGAATATGGGAAGCAAAATGTTCGTTCCTCCATGCGATTTTCCTCTGTCTGCTTTTGCGAAACCTTGACCTTGGTAGGCAGTGTAAGTGATGGCTCTTTGACGAGCACAGAAGGAGCTTTGACCATGTGAATGCTCTGCTCGAGCTCCTTAGTTGCTTCTCTCTGCTCCTTGGCTTTCTTTCCTTTCATCCTGTATGATTTGCCAACTAATGTTAATAGCAAGAAAAGGAACATGATGAATTAGAAGTAACGGAAATTAGTGAAGCACAGTCTAAGGAACCTCTTTGTAATATGTCTCTCCTCCCTGTCAACTCTGATTTTATCAATTTTCTTGATGGCCTTCAAAGTGTTCTCAGTTACATTCCTGTCATATCTCTCTGGCCTATTACGCTTCCTCTCGAATTCAAATGTNATACTGCAAAAAAAAGCATGAACTGATTTAGTGTTTTTTGTTTGAAAATATAGATTATGGGAAGCAAGATGTTCTTTCCTCCATGTGATTTTCCTCTGACTGCTTTTGCGAAACCTTGACCTTGGTAGGCAGTGTAAGTGATAGGTCTTTGTCGAGCACAGAAGGAGCTTTGACCATTTGAATACTCTGCTCGAGCTCCTTTGTTGCTTCTCTCTGCTCCTTCGCTTTCTTTCCTTCCATCCTGTATAATTTCCCAACTAATTTACTCTGTACCATGACAAATGAAGTATATTAAATAAAAACCATAACACTTACAAGGACAAATTGATTCAATAAGCAACACTAGAGTTATACACCAACGGTAAGCTCTTATAGATACAGAAGGAGGAATGCTTATCCTTTCTTGCAACAAAACTCAGAAATAAAACAAAAACATAGAAGGTTGGAACAATCCAGATTTCTACATACAAACAACGTACTAATAATAAGAAATAAGACGACTATTGCATAGCCCCAATAGAACATTTCATCTTGTATTTTTATAGACATCTTCTTCCTCTCAATACATATTCTCCTTCTAACCAATGAACCAAATGTAATTTGCTAAGTTTCCAAATGTTCCCTCTGCCTTGATCTTTTCGGCATTTTTAATCCTTATAATCCTGGAGGAGAGCTATTTGATAAGAACTCAGTGATAGAGTTATGTGGAGGAGGAGAACTACTTGATATATAGGGTCACTGCTAAAGAGCTACTTGATGCACCATATTGAACTTAAGACTGACAAGAGTGACAATGCTGCTTTTAAGGCGACCTATTTAATCTAGACTGTCCATGTACATTGAAGAAGGTAGTTCTTCTGTTTGTTCTCAGTTTTTTTTTTTCTTCTATTAATCTAGTGACTCAATTGGATGGAGTTTGTTTGACAGAAATCTTAGAACTTCTAAACACAATTGGTTATGGTTAGTATCATCCACTTGCGGGAGGCTGCTCTTAGTTTTATGTGAAATACTCGTATAGTTGTTGATCTTCTTGTCGCTCAATACAGCTTTCTTTTACTTAGAAATCTAAAGCATCAACGTACTCTTTTATATATCTTCAAGTAAATATTCTATCTCTGCTCTCAGTATGAAGACACTAGTGATGGCAGAAGCTAGAGTGTTGTCTATGAACAGGAATCTAGGAAAGTAATAAGTACTCGTTCAAGTTCACGTGAACCCAGTAGCTTTTGTATTATGAACCAGCTCCAGCCAAATGTCACACAACTCACAAAGGTTGATTTGGGACCCAAGTCCAATTAACGACAGGTTAAAAGGGACTATGTCTTAGAAAAAGTATTCTTCTTTTGATTAAACACATGAATTGGGTGCTTTACTAATTGTATATTATCTTTCTTTGAATTGTTGAATCTGATATTATTTCTATATTTCAATTATTAAGGATAAATCTATTTGAATTCAACAACATATCCAGTGTAGTCCACACAAAAGAGTCTGAGTAAGGTAGAGTGTACAAAAACTCAAAGGTGAGATATAAATAATATTATTATCCATAAAAACAATATTAACAAATGAGAAAGGGTAAAAACCATAGGAAGGAAAGCACCGAAAAGTGAGAATAGGGGCTGTTAGGCCATGAACTGGTGGTCTCCTTATGTGGACTTGTGCAATCCTCCCCTCATGAGCCAGCTTTTGAAGTTGAGTTAGGCCCGGATGCCTTATCTTTCCCGCCATAAAACTCACTCTAGAATTCAACTTCCAAGAATTTGAAAGAAACAAAAAAGTTGTTTTCAGTTCAGGAGTAGAGAACAAGGGCTTCAACATGACTCACTTAATCAATTGGAGAGAAAATTCCCAAAGCAAACATATACTTTTACTTTTTATCTACATTTCTTTGTCTGCCATATGGAATCAGAATTTTTTGAAATGTTATCTAATCAAACACTGCCACTTTAATAATGACGCCGCTACTTTTTTAGTTTTCATCGTCATAAAACAAATTCTCCATTATTTCACTTGATCAATTGCAGAGAAAATTACAAAAGCAAATATTACACTTTTCCTTTTATTTCTACTTTTCTGTGTCTGCAATTTTGAAATGTTATCTAATCAATACTCACACTTTAATTTTGACCCCACTACTACTAATCCTTGCTTGCATTCTCATGTTAAGCTTTTATTGAATATCTTACCTTAACTTTCCAGTAACTATGTGATGTTCAAGGCATTTTTTTTTCTTTTTGGGTTTCGCACCTGATGTGTGGTATTTGATGCATTCTTGACAAAATATCGAAACTATTGCTTCATTGTATTGTTGTCTCAAATCTGCAGTTGGCTAAATAGATTTTAATCTTTACATTAGTATGTATATATCAGGCAACTTAAAGAATCTAAATTTCAATTATATGAAATAATTCGAACAACAATATACTTACTCGAACTACCGTGTGAATTATTCAATTGGAACTGCATCTTATGCTTTATCCAGAAGTGTTATGCGTATTATATAAAACTTAATAAATCACATGAAAATCTTTTTAACAAAAAATTAAAAGAACCAGTAAATGTAAAATAATGGGATAAGCTCATATAATTGTACACTAATGACTCAATAGATTCATGAACTTCACGTTAAAGTTTTCCCAATTTATTGATTTATTTATTAAAAGGTAAATGTATTATTTGGTAGATTATAAAAAGGTAGTGTTTAGATGTGGGTAAAAATGTCTCATTAAGAAGGTGACTTTAATCTATGTATTCATGAATTGGGGAAAACGAACCAACATTACATTTTTAATAATTATTGAAAACTGGAAAAATATATATACAACTGTTCTAACGTAAGAGAAGATAGAAATAACATCAAGAATTTGAATAGGCTTTATTAAGTCATTACAAATTAATTATTTTTTGAAATGTAATTAAACATTATAGTTAGAAGTTAAATTATTAATATAATTGTGATATACTACGGGGGCAAGATTGTGATCCAACTTTGAAGGTACCACTTATCAGTGAATATTTAATTTTTAAAAATTACATGAGTATTATTAAATACTATGTTTCAATAAAGGAAGAGATTTTGTGTTTCAAAAGTCCATTGTTGAAGTTGTTCAAGTATCTTCTTAATTTTCTTTTTGCTGGTGTCATACAATTTTTTATTATCACTACCTTTAATGAAAAATATTCTCACAATTTGTAGCATACATCCCAAAAGAAGGAATTTGATTGAAGAGTAAAAATGTAATGCCTTTAAATTTTACGTGGGCATTCAATTTGATAGGATTTGTTTAGTTTTTCATTACTTTAATTTAGGACATTCTATTTATCTAATAGTATAGCTAGATAGATACATATTAAAACCTTGAATACACTTTTTTTTCCTTTAAGGCTTGTAGCTCCAAACATGCAACCACATTTATTCATAAATTTAAGTTATTATTGTACTTCTATAGAATAACATAAAATATGATACAATAAAGAATTCATAGATTGCAAGAGAATTTCCTTTCGAAGTTATAGAATACTATCAGAATAAAATGATACGATGTAAAAGTATATATAGTGTGCATCTTTTGTTCACCTAGTCACCACAAAGTTCGTAACCATCATAAATAAAAAATAACATTAGAATTTTCTGGCTTTTTGACTCTAAAAATAATCATTATGACGGGTATAGTAGTATTCCATGCAATATATATTGGGGACTTGGGGTGAAAAGGATAAAATAAACAACAACAAAAAATTAAATCTAAAAAGCAAACAAAATTGATCAAATATAAAAGAATAAATATATAATAGAATCTACAAACAAAACATAATATATGTGTGCATCTGTAGGTTTTGTTTCATTCAACAACTCTTCAACCTTGAAAATGGGCAATAGTTAATGACTACAAGACAAATATGAAATGATACAAGAAGCAAAAGAGAAGTAATATCTAAATTAAACAATAAAGAGATACAGTAATGATATGTGACTAATTTTAAAAAAATCTCTTACTGTCAAGTTGTTGAGGTATATATCTTCTATCTATATTTATCTATCTATATCTATCAGTGGCGGATCCAGGATTTAAAGGTTGTGGGTGCTCACTTCCTTTAACATAAACATGTTAACAATCACATAGTGCAAGCGTATACTAACTCAAACTCTTTAATAAAAAAAGTAAACATATACTAATTCAAACTCTTTAATAAAAAAAAGTAAAAAAAATAAAACAACGATTAATATTATCATCATTAAAAACAACCACTAGTTATAAGTCACAATGACCTACTAGTAATATTATCATTACAAAAAGAGACTTCTAGTCTTAAAGTTATAATTGTGCTCGACGACTTTTCATATGTTGAAAACGATAAATAAAAACGACAAATTTTCGATCTTGTGACATACTTATCCATCTCAATTTACAAAGATAAATTTCTGCAAAAAAATCAATTTTATCATAGAATTAATTCACATAATTCAATTAATTTTTATTGAAATCTATAACTTTCTATCAACAACCCAAACAACAATTAATATATCTATTTGATCTTTCAACACCACAAGCAATAATTAGCAATATATGAGTCAATGAGCACAAAATTTTCAATTGCACAATTTGNCCAGAGTTCTGCCTTAAGTGCTTAACATTTGTTTGCCGCCTGCATTCTCAACAATTCATTTAATCAATGTCAATTTAAGGGTATAGGTCAAACTAGAATTTGTTCACGATTTGCATATCACATTTCTTTGTTTATATTCTAGTAGTATTTGTGAATGCGTATCAAAATAACTTTATCCATTTTTCTCATTGTAGCTAGCGACGAGTAGTGGGCCAAGTCATTGAGATTATTAGATTAGTCCTTAATATCTTATTATGATTTTGTCGTATTGAGTTGTTAGTCGCCTTAATGTTGTTCATTTTTTTTAGAAAAATGTGTTAGAATTTTCTCGTCCCATGCTAATATGCTTTTATTTGTCTTTGTATGTGAAATCCGCCCGAGTTCGCCATGAACTCTTATCTTCCTCCCTTGCATTTCGGGAGAGCCATAAAGGCTCAATTTCCCTTCCCGAGTCAGTCAGCCATTAAATCGACGAACAGGTCCCGAAGCGGAAAGGATGTGCAAGAAGTCCGCTTTTGATTTTTTTTTATTTATATTTTTAGTTACATTTTGTTGTTTTGGGCCTAAGCTCTTATTATTTAATTTTGTTATTACTCCGTTAGAATTTTAGGACAGGTGGAAAATTGGGCTTAAGGCCCAAAGAAAAAATATTTCTTTAACGTTAGTATAGGACAGGTGCAGGTGACTCAAATGGGCCGAAGGCCCAATATGAAAATGGGCCCACATACTGGCCCAGGCGAACAGAAAATCCAGACTTGGGCCCAAATCTTCTTTCCTTATCTGTTTATTTGCTATAACATGTTTTTATGTGCTTATTTAATTTTAAGGTTTCCTAATCAATGCCCCAAAGGATACCCATTCTGAATTAATCGCTTAAACTAAACTATTCATTCTTTACTTGACTTAACAAATAAATAAGTTTTTACGAACTACTTCACTTAGATAATATTTCATTATTTTTTCTATTAAAATAGGTCTCAACTATAAAGTAGTTCACTTTTTGCAAATTCAAGATAAGTCAAATATTTTAGCCAAATAATTAATTGTCGGATAACCGCATTAGCGGATGTTCTAAATGCTTTAAAATCCTTCTTAGAACATTAATAGGAACCCCCGAACCCCTTTTAAGATTTTCACTAGATTCTTGTTTTAATCTATTGAAAATCAGTTTTCTTGATTTTTCTTAAAAATTAAGTGGCGACTCTTAAATCAGTTTAAAATATATTTTTTAATAAAACAATACTCGTATAGTTGTTGATCTGCTTGTCGCTCAATGCAGCTCAACGTACTCTTTTATATATCTTCAAGTAAATATTCTATTCTCTGCTCTCAGTATGAAGACACTAGTGATGGCAGAAGCTAGAGTGTTGTCTATGAACAGGAATCTAGGAAAGTAATAAGTACTCGTTCAAGTTCACGTGAACCCAGTAACTTTTGTATTATGAACCAGCTCCAGCCAAATGTCACACAACCAGTTATTGGGTGTAGAAGAAGCAATAGAACTGGAAGGCAGCTCACAAAGGTTGATTCAAGTCCAATTAACGACAGGTTAAAAGGGACTACGCCTTAGAAAAAGTATTCATCTTTTGATTAAACACATGAATTGGGTGCTTTACTAATTGTATATTATCTTTCTTTGAATTGTTGAATCTGATATTATTTCTATATTTCAATTATTAAGGATAAATCTATTTGAAATCAACAACATATCCAGTGTAGTCCACACAGAAGAGTCTGAGTAAGGTAGAGTGTACGCAAACTCAAAGGTGAGATATAAATAATATTATTATCCATAAAAACAATATTAACAAATGAGAAAGGGTAAAAACCATAGGAAGGAAAGCACCGAAAAGTGAGAATAAGGGCTGTTAGGCCATGAACTGGTGGTCTTCTTATGTGGACTTGTGCAATCCTCCCCTCATGAGCAAGCTTTTGAAGTTGAGTTAGGCCCGGATGCCTTATCTTTACCGCCATAAAACTCATTACAGAATTCAACTTCCAAGAATTTGAAAGAAAAAAAAAAGTTGTTTTCAGTTCAGGAGTAGAGAACAAGGGCATCAACATGACTCAATCAATTGGAGAGAAAATTCCAAAAGCAAACATATACTTTTACTTTTTATCTACATTTCTTTGTCTCCCATATGGAATCAACTTTTGTTGAAATGTTATCTAATCAAACACTCCCACTTTAATAATGACGCCACTACTTTTTTAGTTTTCATTGTCATAAAACAAATTCTCCATTATTTCACTTGATCAATTGAATAGAAAATTCCAAAAGCAAATATTACACTTTTCCTTTTATTTCTACTTTTCTGTGTCTGCAATTTTGAAATCTTATCTAATCAACACTCCCACTTTAATTTTGACCCCACTACTACTATTCCTTGCTTGCATTCTCATATACCAAATTCTCTATTATTCCTCTTGTTAAGCTTTTATTGAATATCTTACCTTTACTTTCCAGTAACTATGTGATGTTCAAGGCCTTTTTTTTCTTTTTGGGTTTCGCACCTGATGTCTGGTATTTGAATTCAAACGTTCCACTTTGGGGGTAAAATATTTCCTTCCAAAAGTATATATGTTACTTGAACTCAAACCATCTAGTTATATATCTTGTGATATACGGGGATACTTATCTTGTGATTTCGTCACAGAAAACAATGAGTTCAGCATATTAAGTTCAGTAATTCATTATGTATTAAATAAAAACCATAACACTTACAAGGACAAATTGATTCAATAAGCAACACCAGAGTTGTAAACCAAAGGTGAACTCTTATTATAGATACTACAAGAAGAATACTTATCCTTTTTTGCAACAAAATTTCTTTCATTACATATTCTTTAACGTGCGGAGGGTGTTAAGCATCCCACATTAGTTGAGGAACTTTCAAATTGATTTTGATTCAACGACAATCTTTAAACATGGAATTGGAGCAGAGAAGTCCTAGTTCAAGACTTTATGCCACCTATTATCCAAAAGAACTTTTAATTACTTCTTACTTCTTTAGTTAACAATTTCAGTTTTTTTTTCTTTCTGAAAATCTGGACAAACGAAAGTTAAACTAAGAAAGAAGAACTTGATCATAAATTACTCTCAAATGTAATTAATTAATTAATTTATGCAGTTTTGAAATTAGACAACTTGGACTTAAGAGGAGAATCAAAAGGTAAGCCATCTATCTTGTGATTTTGTCTCACAAAACAATAATTCCAACATAGTTGTTGAACAAAACAAGGACATAAATTTTGTTTAGGTTGTTGAGTGATTTTTGAAGATAAAAACCTTTAAGTTGAGTGATTTTATTGATACAAAACAAAGTTCAATGACTTTACTAGATAAATTCTCATTGTTTAATGATCTTTTAAGATATTAACTCCAATTTGTATCACAATATCTATATCTACCCCTAATATGTATCATCATTGTGAACATAAGTTTTAATATCTTAATAACTGCACACCAAAATTCAAATAATCTAATTTTAGACATTATTAATAGAACATTACCCCAATCTTATTATATAATTTCTTTGTGTTTGGTATATTATACTGACTAATTTCAAAGAAATGATAATCGAATAACTTTGATAATAGAATATTACCCCAACTTTTTCTTTTTTATTTTACTTTTCAAAGACTCGTATACTAATATATGTAATTTCTAAAAATAGTACACTCATCATATATCATGCGCAAGGCGCGTGTCCAGAAACTAGTTAATTTATATAGGCAAAATAGAGGAAATGAAAGAATGAAATGTTTCACCTTCATGTACTTAATTTTTGTTACATGTTAGTTAATTGACTAACTAATATGATGAATAAGAGAAAGGGTAATATATAGGTGGATGAAAGGGTAATTTGTAGCCCAAAGGTGGAAAGAGGGTATTTTTGTTCCATTTCCTATACTTGAAGGGTATTTTAGGCCCTTAACCGTAATGAAAAATAGTAGTACAATTATTAGTCAAAAAGACCAATATGAAGTTGTTTATTCACTTTGAAGATAGTAGAGTTAATAGTGTACCTACCTGAAAGCAGTGCAATTGTCATCAGATTATTTTCTCTCTTGTATTCATTCATTTATTCACTCTCAATTTTTATTTTCATTCTACCTTGTAACTAAAAAATCAGATATGGATTGCTTGATCAACCCAGTTGCAGAAAAGGTAGTAGAATGCTTGATCCAGCCAGTTGGGCGAGGGATTGGGTATTTCTACTACTACAAGAGCAACATCAAATCTATGGAAAGTGAATCTGATAAACTGAAGACTACCAGAATCACGGTGGAGCGAAGAGCCAAAGTTGCCCATAGAAACTCACTAGACATTTCACCCAATGGCAAGGTTTGGTTACACAGTGTTACTACCATTATTGCACAAGTGGACGGTGTAATGGGAGGTACTGCTGAGGTTGAAAAGGGTTGCTTTTATGGTTGGTGTCCAAACTTGAAGTCACGTTACTCCCTCAGCAGGAGAGCTACGAAAATTACAGTTGAGTTAACTAAACTTCAAACTGAAGGCATCAATCCAAATGCTTTCTCCTATGATCATCCAGTCCAAAAAGGGGCTATATCTAGAAACAATGGTGAAGAGTACTTGGACTCCAAAATATTGAAAGATGTCATGGCATCTTTGAAAGATGACGGGTTCACTATTATTGGGATATGTGGTATGGCTGGTGTTGGTAAAACCACACTGGCTAACAAAATCAGACAAAAGGCAAAACAAGAACGGTTGTTCAATGATGTTGTCATGGTAATTGTCAGTCAACAACCAGACCCTAAAAGAATTCAGAGTGAGATTGCAATAGGAGTCGGGCTGACATTAAAAGGGGATGATTTGTCGAGTCGTGGAGATCAGCTGCGTACAAGGTTAATGGATGAGAACAGCCACACCCTTGTAATCTTGGATGATGTTTGGGAAGCTCTTCATGATCTAGACAAGCTTGGAATTCCCAGCGGTAACAACCACATCTACCAGTGCAAAGAGATATTGACGACGCGTCTCCGACCTGTTTGTGATACAATGGGAGCTCAGGAGATCATCGAAGTTGGAATGTTATCAGAAGAGGAAGCATGGTGCCTTTTCAAGCAGAAAGCTGGTGATTCAGTTGATGTTCCTTCTATTCATGACACAGCAAAAGAGGTTGCCAAAGAATGCAAGGGGTTGCCGCTTGCAATTATTATGGTTGCTGGTGCGCTAAAGAATAAAAGCAAGCCTTCATGGGAGGATGCCCTTGTACAATTACAAAGATCAGCACCAATAAATATCCCAGGAGTAATTCAAAATGTGTATCAATCTCTTAAGCTTAGCTATGATTACTTGGGAAGTAATGAACTCAGGTCCCTGTTTTTGCTTTGTTCCTTGTTCGAGAAAGATAGTAATATCTTGACTGAACAATTACTTAGATATGGAATGGGGCTTGACATCTTTTCAGAAATTAAAAACTTGGAAGAAGCGAGGAAGCGGGTGTGTTATCTGTTAGAAACATTGAAAGATTGTTTCTTGTTATCGCAAGGTTCAGACAAAAATCATGTCAAAATGCATGATGTGGTCCGTGACCTGGCTATAAGTATTGCTTCTGTCGGAGAGCACAACTTTATGGTAAGTCACCATGTTAACTCTGAAGAGTTCCCAAGAAAAGACTCTTACGAGCATTTCAGTCACATGTCGATTGTTGCAAATAAATTTGATGAGCTTCCTAGCCCAATAGTTTGCCCAAAACTGAAGCTCCTAATGTTAAAACTCTGTTTTGGAAAGCCATTCAAATTACAGGACCATTTTTTTGATGGAATGAGTAACCTCAATGTCATAAGCCTGAGTGGATATGATGAGGGCTCCATTCTGCCTTTTCCAGCATCCATTAGGAGTTTGTCAAATCTGAGGACACTGTGTCTTAGTAATTTAAGGTTGGATGACATATCCATCATTGGGCTTGTCACTTTGAAAATTCTCAGCATAAGAGATTGTCGGTCAGATGAGCTGCCAGCGGAGATAGGAAAATTGACCAAGCTGATTATGTTAGAGTTTTGGAATGAGAAAACAGCACTTAAAAGGATTTCAGCAGGGATCTTATCGAACTTGACTGCACTGACATTAAATAAATGTTCTGGAGATGTGATGTACAGTAACTTGGGCCTTCCCTCCAAGTTGACACAGTACGCTCTTACAGTGGGTGGAGCAACTTCAAGGATGGATGATTACGATTACGACAAGAATATTGCTTTAGAGGTCACGGAGACCAGCCCATTGGGTGATTGGATCTGCCACCTGTTGAAGAAGAGCGAAGTTGTACAATCAAGTGGAAAGGGCTCTAATAATGTGTTGACTGAGTTGCAGCAGAATAAATTTCAGAATATTAAAGTTCTCGGCCTTTATGAATGTGATTCAGTGACACATTTATTGAAGAGGACACATGAAGTAATCAAGATCCCCAATTTACATGAGTTGCACCTTCGAACTCTGCATTGCCTCACTCACTTTTGTAGTGGAAATGTTGAGGGGATTGAGTTCCCTCTGTTACGGAGATTGCGCTTTGATGACTTACCTGCGTTCCAAAATTTGCAGCCTACAGCCAACAACTCCATCACGGACTCAAATCCTCTTTTTGATAAAAAGGTTTGCTTCTTATCATGAAAAATAAAGATTTTTTTTATACGAGACAGTTTTTATTTTGAGGGTTTTTATGAATTAAAAATATTTACTTTTACATGAAAATAAATAGCTATGAAAAAAGAAGAAAAAAGTACAAATAAATTTAAGATTATTTTTTTTTTAGGTATATTGTAATTTATTTTCTGAAATAAGGTAAAAAAAAATGTCATTAAATCAAGTGAAAATAAACAAAAATACCTTCGTTTATAGTTTAGTCCAAAATGCACATGCCCTCAATACTTTGATCCAAAAATATTTCTATTGATACTAAATAGGTAAAAATATCTTTTTTCAAATAAACATATTATTTATTTTCCTTTTAAACAAATCTTATTCTTGATAAAAAAAAAAAAGTATTACTTTTAAATACTCTATTCTTGTTTTCTTTATTTTAAAATTACTTTAACTAATAAAATTGCTGAAAATAATTTTTTTCTTTTTAATCTCATATTATCAATTAAAATAGAATAGTATCATGTACTCTTTTAACGAAATAAATAAATATATATATATATATATATATATATATATATATATATATNGACTCAAATCCTCTTTTTGATAGAAAGGTTTGCTTCTTATCATGAAAAATAAAGATTTTTTTTATATGAGACAGTTTTTATTTTGAGGGTTCTTATGAATTAAAAATATTTACTTTTACATGAAAATAAATAGATATGAAAAAAGAAGAAAAAAGTACAAATAAATTTAAGACTATTTTTTTTGTAGCTATATTGTAATTTATTTTCTGAAATAAGGTAAAAAAAATGTTATTAAATCAAGTGAAATAAACAAAAGTACATTCGTTTATAGTTTAGTCCAAAATGTGTGTGCGCACACACACACACACACATATATATATTACTAAAAGTGGGAAAAAAAAAAGTTGAAAGTTGAATTACGATTTTACCTTTGCTATAAATTGAAATGTTATGAAATATTTAACTATTTAAATATTAAATATTATCATTTCAGCTAAAATGTTAATGACTTTTGAACTTACTTAGATTAATTTCTAATTAAATAACTTATTTAATAATATTTATCATCTTTAATAATAATAATAATAAGATTAAATTAATAAATCCAAAAATCTCTACATAAATTACTCAACTTTTTCCTCTCATAAATAATATAATTTATGTGGATAAAGTATTATCTTTTATGATAAATAAAGAAATTTAATGATTTAAAAGGGTGCAAATATACGTGGTTTGTTAGCTTTAATATTTTTTATTCTTCATTTATTATTATTATTATTTTATTTATTTGCTTTAAATATTCACATTCATAACTCATAGTATCTAATTACCTATTCAATTTTTGTATTCTTAATATCCATAACTCTCATCTTTTCATATTCATAACCTCCGTATATTTAATTCAAAAATTTAAGATATCTTTTGGTATTCCTTGATTTCTATCTATATAAATTCAACATTTTTATTTCATGAAACCCCTATCATTTTTATTCTATAGCTAAAGTAGATGAAGAAGACTCTTGAATTTTCATAGGGTATCAGAGAAGGAGTCAATAAGAACTCAGAAAATTATGTACTTTACTTTTTATTTATGTTTCCATCTATATTATTATTGAATACGCCCTTCATTTGGTGTTTTTTGGACATAATATTGAAGACTTATTTGTAATTGTTGCATTTTGTTACTCATTACATACATGTTTTCATAGGTCATTTTAACATATCTATAAAAATTCACATGGAACACATGTGCGAAGCACGTGTCCAGAGACTAGATTACGATTATATCCCTACATTAAATTTAACTGTTATAAATTATTTAATAAATTAAATATTGAATAGTAAATCATCACATTAGTACATGGATCAACCACCATAAAGTTTCTTGAATATGTATTCTTTTTATTAATTTCATGTTGGAGTTAAATTCATGAATTTTTATTTTGTTCATCTTCCATTTGGAAATATGAATGGTTATGTTTGCCCTTAACAAAAAGAAGAAAAATCATAGAGATCTATATTATATTCTTTTTCGTAAATAAATATTTGTATTAATGTGAAGTACATTACATAGATTTTATTACCACTAACTCTTCATTATGTAAATATATGCAACTCCCACTAATTATATTCATTATGGTTTTTACTCCCATCTTTCATCCATGATCAAAATGGATTAATGTCATATTCATGACAACTCCTTATGTTCCTCAATCCTATCCTATAAATAGTGACATTTGACACAATATTGTACACACTTAAAATAGTTGGAAAAAAAGAAGAGAAAATCTCTATGCTCTCTTCTCATGTCTCTTTTTATTTGTTTTTTAAAAATGTTTATGTTTCTTTTTTGTTGTTATTGTATAACTTTATATTGTTTTGTTGTCATTATTATTGAGAATTTACCATGGTTTGTTGCTTTGTATACATTAACTAACATGTGGTATTTTAATATCCTTATTTAAATATTGTATTTGTACAATAGTTAGTTATTTTTCATTTATGCTCTTTTAGTCAATTTTATAATTAAAGATGTATTTTTTTTATTAGGAAGATATATGTACTTTCTATTGGAAAAAGCAGTGGATTTTTATAAGTAAATACCAATAGAATTGAAGGGGATAAAATATGTCATTTGCAATACAAAATTTATATGAAATATTTTGGAATAAACGTGGAAAGCAGGTTCCTAGAACTAGTATATATATACAAGAAAAAAAATTGTATTTCTCTTGTTTAAAATATATAAATAGAACTAGTATATATATATATATATATATATATATATATACAAAAAAGTTTTTATATTTCGCTTGTTTAAAATATATAAATGTGTCTAAGCTCCAAGTGTATAAATACAATAAAGTTGGATACTTCAATGTTTGCAGGTTTCTTGTCCCAACCTGGAATATATACATATTAATGGGGCTAACAGCATGAGTGCCCTATGCTCTCACCAACTTCCAACTGACTACTTCAACAAACTTCAAACATTGTTTGTATCAGATTGTGGAAAATTGAAAAACTTGATGTCTCCATTAGTGGCCCGAGGTGCACCGAATCTCCAAATACTAAGGATTAGAAACTGTCAATCAATGAAAGCAGTGATCACAAGAGAGGAACAACAAAGAGAAGCAATCATGACCAATGTGCCCTTATTTCCACTGTTGGAAAGGCTGGAGCTTTATAGTCTGCCTAAGCTGGGGCATTTCTTTCTGACAGAGCATGCTCTTAAATTTTCATCGCTCAGGGAAGTGTTGATTGATGAGTGCCCTGAAATGAAGACGTTTGTCCAACAGGGAATATCTGTGAGTACACCGAGTCTTAACAGGGTGAATTATGATGATAAGGTGAAAGTAGATGATCTGAATAAATGGACACAAGAGAGGTTCAATTACAAGGTTTGTCTTGCGTCACTAATTGTATAACTAATTAACTCTACTACTCTCTTTCCATCTTAACTTAATAGTAATAGTAATAGGGATATTCAGACACTTATTTATGTTTATAAATTGAAGCAACTTCCTTGTACAATATTTTCATTTAGAAATCTGAAGCATCCCTATCCTCTGTAGCAGGAACAAAAAGCTAGTCAAGGAACTACCGATGGTGAGGAGTTGGACTCCATACAATTGATAGAGGAAAAGGTCATGGAAGCTTGCTTGATTCAGCCAGTTGAGCGAGGGATTGGGAGTTTATTTGACTACAACAGGAACATCACATCAATGGAAAAAGAATTTGTGAAGCTGAATAATACCAGAATTGAGGTGCAGCAAAGAGCGGAATTTGCCCAGAGAAACTTACAAGCCATGTCACATAATATCCTTTATTGGTTAACTAGTGTTGATACCACTATTGCAGAAGTGGAAGATGTAAGGCGAGGTAGAGCTGAGGTTGAAAGGGGCTGCTTGTATGGTTGGTGTCCAAACTTGAAGTCACGTTACTCCCTCAGCAGGAGAGCTATGAAAATTACACTGGAGTTGATTAAACTTCAATGTGAAAGCACCAATCTAAATGTAATTTCCTTTGATCATCCAGTTCCAAGTGAGGCTGTATCTAGTATCAGTGCTGAGGAGTTTGACTCCACAAAATTGCAAGAGGATGAGGTCATTGCAGCTTTGAAAGATGACGCGGTCACTATGATTGGGATATATGGTATGGGTGGTGTTGGTAAAACAACACTCGCTGAGAAAATCAGACTAAAGGGGAAACAAGAAAGGTTCTTCAAAGATGTCATCATGGTAACTGTCACTCAACAATCAGACTTTATAAAACTTCAGGGTGAGATTGCTAGAGGAGTCGGACTGACATTAAAAGGGGATGATATATGGAGTCGTGGAGATGAGCTGCGTACAAGGTTAATGCATCAGAACAGCCGCAATCTTATAATCTTGGATGACGTTTGGGAGGCTCTTCCTGATCTAGACAAACTTGGAATTCCAAGTGGAAGCAACCACAAACATCAGTGCAAAGTGGCATTCACAACGCGTTTCCGATCTGTTTGTGAAGCAATGGGAGCTCAGAAGATCATGGAAGTTGGAATCTTATCTGAAGAGGAAGCATGGTGCCTTTTCAAGCAGAAAGTCGGTGATTTTGTCGACCCTTCTTTTCATGACATAGCAAAAGAGGTTGCCAAAGAATGCAAGGGGCTGCCGCTTGCAATTGTTACCGTTGCAGGAGCATTAAAAATGCATAAAGCCAAGCTTGGCCTTCATGGGACTGTGCCCTTGAAGAATTACGCAGTTCAGTACCAATAAGTATCCCTGCAGTGGCCACAGATTTGTATAAACCTCTGAGGCTAAGCTATGATTACTTGCAAAGTAATGAAGCCAAGTACCTCTTTTTGTTTTGTTCCTTGTTTGAGGAAGATAGTGATATCTGTCCTGAAGAACTACTTAGATATGGAATGGGGCTTGGCATCTTTTCAGAAATTAATAATATAGAAGGAGCAAGAAATAGGATGTCCCATCTGTTAGAAATATTGAAAGACCGTTTCTTGTTATCCCAAGGTTCAGACAAAAATTTTGTCAAAATGCATGATGTGGTCCGTGACGTGGCTATATATATTGTGTCTGAGGGAAAGCATATATTTATGGTAAGTCACGATGTAAACTCAGAAGAGTTCCCAAGAAAAGACTCTTACGAGCAATACAGTCACATGTCAATCGTTGCAAATAAATTTGCTGAGCATCTTAGACCAGTATTTTGCCCAAAACTGAAGCTTTTAATGTTGAAACTCTGTTCTGAAGATCCATTCAAATTACAGGATAATTTTTTTGATGGCATGGGTAAACTCAATGTCTTGAGCCTGAGTGGATACAAATTCCAGGACTCCATTCTGCCTTTTCCACTATCCATTCGGAGGTTGTCAAGTCTAAGGACGCTGCATCTGAGTGATTTAAGGTTGGATGACATATCCATTATTGGGGACCTTGTCACTTTAGAAATTCTCAGCATAAGAGATTGTCGGTTAGAGGAGGTGCCAGTGGAGATAGCAAAATTGGCCAATCTAATTATGTTAGAGTTTTGGAATGAGAAACCAGCACTGAAAAGGATTTCAGCAGGGGTCTTATCAAGACTAATTCGATTGGAGGAACTACATATGGTGGGAGTAGAACATTGTCATTGCTCCACCTTAAGGGAAGTGGAATTCTTATCGAGATTGACTGCACTAACATTAAGTAAATGTTCTGGAGATGTGATGTACAGTAACTTGCGACTTCCCTCCAGGTTGACACGGTACACTCTTAAAGTGGGTGATGCTTACGCAGTGACCGAGGGTGATTACGGAAAGAATATTGAGTTAAAGGTCACTAAGACCTCCCCATTGGGTGATTGGATCTGCCGACTGTTGAAGGAATGTGAAGTTGTACATTCAATGGGAAAAGGCTCTAATAACGTGTTGGCCGAGTTGCAGCTGAATGAGCTTCAGAACGTGAAAGTTCTCGGCCTCTATGATTGTGATTTAGTGACACATTTATTGAAGATCTGTGGGAGGACACATGAAGTAATCAAGTTCCCCAATTTAAATGAGTTAGAGCTTGAATCTCTGGAATGCCTGACTCACTTTTGCAGTGACAATGTTAAGGGCATTGAGTTCCCTCTGTTATGGAGAATGAGCTTCAGATGGTTACCTGAGTTCCAAAATTTCTGGCCTACCACCAACAACTCCATCACCGACTCAAATCCTCTTTTCGATGAAAAGGTTTGCTTTTTATCCAGACAAATAAGGACTTTTTTTAAATATGAAACAAACCTACTTTTTTATTTTTTTGGTTATTTTTTTTAACGAACTTACTTTTTCACTTTTTATTTTGAGGGTTTTTATGAATTAAAATTTTACCTTTAACTTGAGCACTAAAGATATTTACTTACACAAAGTATATTCTTTTATCGTTATATAAATGACTTAGATATACCTTTTTGGTCTAACCAAGTGAAAAAATAATTTTAAATTAATTTGCTATATGAAAATTCCATATAAGGATATATTTGATTCTTTTTACATGGGAATATTTTTTATCGACTTTTTTTATTCCATGGCTAATTTAAGTTTTTAATATCTCCCTTATAAATATATTTGTTTATCATTATTTGAGTTTCTTATTCTTATTCATTTTTGTGTGCGCGCGCGCGCATGTATAAATAAATAGATATGAAAAAAGAAAAAAAAGTAAGAACAAAATAAGTTGTATTCAGTTTTTTGAGTGTTTCATAATGTATAGCTCGCGTATAAGTAAATTATATTGTATACTATTTGTGACTTTTATCGAACTATATTGCATAGTCAATATTGTATATTTTATATGAATTTTGGTTGATAAAACATCGCAATATTTGTTGTAAACTTAATTACTTTATTGTATATATTTGAAACTACCAAACAAAAGAATATAATGTGTTTGAGATACTAAAAAACTTTTTAAAATATTAAATGAGATTATATGATTTTTTTAAGGAAAAAAATACTAGGATGGGTATCTTTTTAATAAATAATTAGTGATTTTAGCGATATTTTTTATTTATTACCATTTATAGCAATACTATGATAAATCTGTAAAATGTATTAAAAGTGAACTATGTGCGCAATATATATGTTTTATAACTATTTTCTTAAATATGTTATACTTGTTTGGTAAGAAATTGACACATTGTATTATAAGTGTATTAAAATGTGTGATAAATGTATTATTCATCAATAAAACTTATATTATATGTGGTCTATAAATTGTTCTCTGTGATATGTATTAAAATTGTATTATAAATATATTAAAAGTGATCAAGTAAAAAAAATGTTATTGCTATAAATGATAAATATTTTTTTAATATAGTATATTTATGTAAGTTTTTTTTTTTTTTATGTATATATTTGGCTCTTTTAAAATATATAAATGTGTCTAAGCACTTTTGGCTTCTCCACGTATGACCTAGTGTTTTCTTCCTGCAACAAAATACAATAAAGTTTGATACTTCAACTTTTGCAGGTTTCTTGTCCCAATCTGACAGAGCTATATATATATCAAGCTAACAGCATAAGTGCTCTATGCTCTCACCAACTTCCAACTAACTACTTCACCAAACTTCAAACATTGGTAGTATCTGAGTGTGGAAAATTGAGAAACTTGATGTCTCCATCAGTGGCTACAGGTCTTCTGAATCTCCAACGGCTACATATAGAACAGTGTGAATCAATGGAAGAAGTGATCGTAACAGAGGAACAACAAGGAGAAAGAATCATGACCTTATTTCCTCGACTGGAAGAGTTGGAGCTTTGCAAGCTGCCTAAGTTGGGGAATTTCTTTCTGACAGAGCATGCTCTTGAATTTTCATTACTCAGAGAAGTGAGGATTGATGATTGTCCTGAAATGAATACGTTTGTCCAACATGGAATATTTATGAGTATTCCGAGTCTCGAAAGTGTGAACAATGATGAT
>NC_064286.1:1047495-1215817 GCF_019186545.1 Solanum stenotomum
TTATAAGTTTGTTTTCCTCCGCCTATTGATATACCTAAACTTAACGGGTAATCTCTTCTAACCTGGGGTCGCGGTCGGAGTGCCATTCTTAGTTGGCGCAATAAGGGTTTGGGAGTCCGGACGCACAACGGGTTGTAGCCGCAACAACAAGAGAGAGTTGAGTTTCAACCACCACTTGTTGTGACGTTCGTTGACGTGGACTCACATTTAGGCCAGCCGCGCGCTCGGGCTACACGAGAGCCAACTTCTGCCCCGCGCGATGCCTTGCGGTGTGCTGGGGGCGACGCGATGCATGACGCCCAGGCAGACATGCCCTCGACCTAATGTCTTTGGGTGCAACTTGCGGTCAAAGACTTGATGGTTCACGGGATTATGCAATTCACACCAAGTATCGCATTTTGCTACGTTTTTCATCGATGCGAGAGCCGAGATATCCATTGTCGAGAGTTGTTTGTGTTTAAATAGCAGCACACGTCCCCCTCCCCGCACACTCCACGAACGGGGCGCAAGGGGAGGGCTGTTAATTTTTGTATTCCTTGGAGCTTTCCACGCCGAGTTCGTTGGTCGCTCGACGAGCGTGCGGGCGTGCACGCCAGGGATGGGAGGGAGGTGCACGACGAGCGCGCATCTCCCCCAAGTGTTTAAAATGTGTTCGCGGGTCGTTCTTCTTTGCAGGTTTTGACAATGATCTTTTCGAAGGTTCACCTACAGAAACCTTGTTATGACTTCTCCTTCCTCTAAATGATAAAACTCAATGGACTTCTCGCGACATCGCGGGCAGCGAACTGCCCACGTCGCTGCAATCCAAACATTTCACCGGATCATTCAATCGAAAGGAGCGACGGGCGGTGTGTACAAAGGGCAGGAACGTACTTAACGCGAGCTGATGACTCGCGCTTACTAGGAATTCCTCGTTGAAGACCAACAGTGTCGAGCCTATGTCGCCTAGCGGATGGGCACAAGCCTCGGCCGACGCCTGGTATTATAATGGACTTCACTTATGTATTAAAATAGTATTTCCAACTCCAAATCCATTTTGTTTAATCAAATCTTTTTCACATACCTATTTAAGGAACAAAAATCCTTATGCAAAATTGGGGGAAATTTAAAATTTTCAGGATAAAAGTTATTTATCAGAAAATTGATTATCTAGTATTAAAATTGACATTCATATATGCATTATCAAAGTATTTCGAACTCAAAAATCAATTTTCTTTTATCAGATTCTTAGCAATAAAGAATTACAATTTTCTTCAAAATTGGGGGAAATTCAAAATTAAATGGGTTAAAAGATGTTTTTCAAAAAATCGGCTCGATGGTCGCATAGATATAAAAAAATACCCAAATTCAAAAGAAAAGCCTGAAAAGGACATCCGAGGCCAAAGTTATGACCGTTTGAAGTTTCACCAATTTTCAACTACTTTTTCAAGTTTCAATCTCTAATTTGGTGAAACTTCAAACGATCGTAACTTTTGCCTCGGATATCCGTTTGACGCAAAAAAAAAAGTATCATGGGTATTTTTTCGAGATCTATTTGGGGGCAAATCATTCAATGGATTTTGTTACAACTGTGTGTATTTTTTATTTATACAAGCAGAAAACAAAGTATCTAACTAGTAACTACCTTACAGATGGCAATGAACTAACCAATTGAGTGATGACTAACAAATGGCATTCAATTAACTAATCTAATCTTAATAATTTATACTATAGCGATAAAATAAGTTATCACGTAAAACCAACTATTTTTTTCTTGTCACTATCCAAAATTACCTGACACATTCACCATATCGATCCATACAAATTATGACCATTTTCACTTGCTGATAGTCTTAAAAACAATATTACTATCGATGTATATAGTTTAAATTCTCACAAAATAAACGAGATGGAAAGGTTAGGTAGTCCCTTGTTTGATGCAATTTTTCATGCTATATGTATTAGTAGTCCCTTGTTTGATGCATTTTTTCATGCTATGTCTAATTAATGCTTGCATTAGACACTCTATCGTGTATTGAGGAGTGTATTACTAATACCATGAATTTTTAGGTATTAGCAATGCGAAGGATTTAATACATACATTATTATGGTTACAGACTCAATGACCCCTCAAAAGCACGCTTACATCTTTGCACCATAATTGTGAAGGATACTTTTGTAAATAAATATTTTTATACAATGCATACCATTTTAACACACCAAACCAAACAATGCATAAGAAATAATCTATGCATAACTAATGCAAGTATAACTAATACAAGCATTACTAATGCAAGTAACATTAATACACTCTATTGAGCATTATTTTTATACACTCTACCAAACAACCCCTAAGGAGAAACTGAATCTAACACAACATGAAAATTCAGATAGTCAATCATTATTATTGGTGAAAAATCAAATTGTTAACCAACTGAGCTATTAAAATCCGTGGGTGTTATTTCACTAAATAATGCTTGAAGAACTAGTTACAATATGTTTGACTAACACATCAATGGGTTCAAATACATTACAAGTTAGGTAGGAAATCTCAAGGAGCAAGGGATTTAAAAAATAACACTCCAAACAAAGCTAAAAAAAATAACAAACAAGAAAAAGGCAGTACAGTTACAATATGCATTAGCATGTACATTATTGATCACCTTATTTTTGCCGTTTGGTCATCTAAAATACCTTCGCAAATCGCTAGTTGAAGATGGAGAAATCTCGCCACCAAGACTCTCTGTGTAACACGAAGAATAGTTAGACTGTTGTTCATATCCGAAATGTACTCCACTAAGGCTCTTAAAGCTTGGACTCCTAAGACTATGTCCATAGCCTGATGGGACATTGCCATAACGGTCAGGGACAGGGAAAGAAAGTCGCTTCTTAGCTGATCCAGCTCGATCCCTTTCTGGAGTCGATGGTCTCTGTCGTGGGGCACTTTGTGAACGAATTCTTGACAAAGCAGACTCGGTAGCAGCCATGTAGTTAGGAATTGCTGCAGTACTAGAAGTTAGTCTATTACGTTGGTGTGAGGAGTAGTTATTATTAGACCTCAGGCTTGGAGTTTGAGCTTTTTCGTCTCTTGGACATCGAGGACTAGCAGAGCGGACTTGAATAGGTCTTGATTTGGATGGAGAAGGTGTAACGGGGAATTGAAAAGATGTATGAAGGGGTGAACTTGGTCGTTGGTGTTGGTGTTGGTGTTGATGTTGTCGTTCGTCTAATCTTCTTAAATTAGGAGGTAAAGGTTGTGAGGTATCCATTTCGACAGTTTTAACAGGATCAGTTGATGCTCTGCCTCTACTACTGTCCCATGATTTTGCAGCCGTCCAGTACTGCTCCATCCTTCGATGTTTTTCTCGAAAATCCGCATCACTTCCTATCGAGGAATTTTTGCCACTTCTCCTCGTCTGTCATGTCATGCCATGCATAAGAAAAGAAAGGGTTGGCAAAACTAACTTACACCAACAAAGTCATCACAAGATGGAAATAGAGAAACCTGTTGAGAAAAGGCAGTCCTTTGGCATTTCAAAGCAGCTTCTTTTCTCTTTTGCAGCATTGCTTTTACCTCTTCAATAGTATGAGGCCTTTCATCCCAATCATCAGGAATAGTGCTTCCGTCTCTTGACTGGTATATACAAATTCAAACGAAAAATATACTAGATAATCAATGCTCGTTTGGTATGACCTCTCTATAACAACATTTCACTATAATGTCCAAGTTCTCTTTGAAATGGATTTTAATGTTACTAATATGCATTTTGCTATAACAACCAAAAAATATTCAAACAAACGAGATTTGACTATACAACTAAGCACACCTATCACAATGCCTATTTGGTGCTAATTAAAACAACTCCAGAAGCAATGCACGGTCCTTTAATTTTACAAATAAATCTCCGAAATCAACTCCAAAAACCACCAAAGGCAGATTTTGAAACTAATTATTTTTTGTTTTGAATCTAAAACCAATGAAAAGGACATTTTCCTTTCCAAAACTATAAAATAATGAACTCCTACTACACTATGTTGCCTGGATATATAGGAAAGTAAACAAATGAGAAATGAAGTTACCATATGTTGAAGATAGTGGTAGCTACTGGTGTCGCTAAATGTTGATTTTCTACTTCCTTGCTCCGATTGCCTAAATCGCTGGTCCAATACCCGCGCTTGAACTCTAACAAGAGCTTGCATGCATTTGAGAGTCATCTTGGCTTGTTTCCTAACATTGTGACCTCTCACTAAAGCTTGCAATTTCACTAGACCTTTTAGTGCTTTTAGAGCCCTTCTTGCCTTGAAAATTCACAACAAATTAGGAATTAGTGGAGTCTGGAGAGCGCAGAGTTTGTTTGTCATACACACTTGGCTTGGCTCAAAAGAATTCAATCACTTCCACAAATGCGTGAATTGTATATATGAACCCAAAATTTATTTAATAATATGACTCACCAAATATCCCCTGAAAGCTGTTTGAATAATAGTGGCAGCCTGATGCAGAGGCAGTGGAGGCACAGCTACAGCAATGGCATGATTAGTAGTAGTATGTTGCTGCTTCCTGAAAAGCCACCTTTGATTTTCCTTCTTCTGAAAACACACAAGAAGATGGATGGATTAGTTAGTAAAAAGATGGATCGTCTAATTAAACTGAAAAAAGGTACTTCAATTATAATTAGCTAGTGCCTTTTCTTCTTCATTAATTTGTTTCTTTGATCTAAAAGCTCTCTTAACAGCACTCAACCAAGAAAAAGATGGTCCTTTTTTGTTATTTCCCATAGAATTAGGAAATCATGAAACCGAGAGAGACATTTGAATATCCTTGTTTATCTTAATAATAATTTGTGTAGTGTGTTATCTAATGGTTCAGAGGACAATGACACTAGTGCGTTGGTGGGTGGGTGGTGTCAGCCAGCACTGCAGCTTTGAACGCAGCATTATTATTTATTACTTTTAAAAATACAAGAGTTGACAGAGACAACTAGTACACTCTCTCTTCAATGTTTTCAGATCTAGGATAATATAAATCACTCACTCAATATAAATCTAATTCTAAATTAGACAATACTCAAATATTTACTAACTTTCTATCCTAAATCTTGTCCTCCTTACCCTCCTATCCAGAATCATCCACTCGATAAGTTGTAAGTGTGCAATATGTTTAATCACCTTTCCAAAATACTTTTTCGGTCAATTTTTATCTCACCCCATGGCTCAAACCGATTATAGTCAAACCTCTTACACCTTCTTATTGGGATATATGTGCATCTCCTCTCTTCACATGCATGAACCATCTCAGTCTCACTTTTATCATCTTGTCTACCACGAAAGTCACTCTCACCTTATCCCAAATATTCTTGTTTTATCTTATCTCTCCTAGTATGTCAACATATTCATCTCAATAGACACATGTTTTATGTTTTCATCCACATATCGGCAAACACTTCGGCCCCTTATGACATACACTACAACAAAGATACATTTTAGCAGCAATAAATATGCATCTTAATAAAGAGTGTTAAAGCTTTAATCGATATTAGCTAATTGTCATTGGATCCAATGTCACTATAAGTTTTAGGGACATTTACAAAAAGTGTTAAATGTCCTTAAAAAATATATTTAGCAACAATTAAGCTATTGACGTTAATTAATTATTGTTAAAGAACATTTTTTATATTGTGATATATGCTCTGGCATATTATTTTTCTGAGATGTTTTTAAAATAGCACTCTTTATAGTTAGCAATTTTTTAATTTCAACATTATATGTTTAAGATTATAACATTCAAAAAATTGGTCAAACATAATTTGTTTATCAAAAATATTTTCAAAAGAATTAGTTAAATACAAATCAACTTTTTTTCAAAAACTATTTTGAAAAGATACTTCTAAAAATAAATATTTTTTAGCAGCAATGCCAAATGGTCTCAAATTTATCCTAGTGGATGCAACTTTCACTCTTCTTTTTAGTTTCCTCCTTTCTATTAGCTTTCTTCCATTTCCTTTTCTCCCACTCCTCCAACCATAAAATAAAAATAATAAATCTTGATTACCT
Source organism: Solanum stenotomum (assembly GCF_019186545.1). NCBI lineage: Eukaryota > Viridiplantae > Streptophyta > Magnoliopsida > Solanales > Solanaceae > Solanum > Solanum stenotomum. Next base: position 1,053,529 of record NC_064286.1, read on the forward strand.
CTCATGGTGTCACGTGATGCCACCATTCACCAAAGCATTTATTTACTTATTTTATTTGTTACTTTTATTTATATCCTTTATTTAATTCTGTTACATCTTTCTTTTTTTCTGAATTCTGATTCAGATATGTTTCTTTTTATTTTCTTAATGAAGAGTTCTGTTGATGACGTACAAGAATGGCAATTTCCTCACAAATTTAATTTACGCATGCTGTGAGTATAAAAGAGGTTTGATGCACACATCTAAAAAATCTTCAATCGTTTTTATTATATGTAGTAGTTGAATATTTTAACTTACAATTGTATGGATAGTATGAGAATCTAATTATTCTTTCTACTTCATTTTTATGTAATAATTTTATTATTTTGACCCGTTCAAAAGAGAATGACAGTTTTATATATAAGAAAATAATTTGACATTGAACTATCATATTACTAGTAATTATTATATTTAATTTTATAACTAAATTTTTTTTTGATATATTTTAAGTCATAAGTTTTGACAGACTTTTTTCTTTTTAATTCTTGTGTTCAAGACTTATGTCAATAATATCACTTGAAAGAAATATTATATAATCAAACCTATTTATAATTGTCATTCTTTATAACATGTAATAACATGTTACTATAACAATTATTGTCATTCTTTATAACATGTAATAACATATTACTATGACAATTAAGTTTTTTTTTAAGTAATAAACAGAAAATTATATTACTATAACACTAACAAATTAGTACAAACTATGAACATCAAACCTCCCTCCCACCTTTAGGTAGGGTGGAAGAGACTTTAAAATGGACTTTAATACTATATACTCTCCGTTTCTTTTTATATGTCATAAAATCAATGCATAAATTATAATATTCTTTCTATTTTCCCTTGTGAGTTATTAGCTTTAAAAATATATATTTGACCAACATAGAAAAATTAAGTGAATAATTCATGTTTATTGATCAAATTANNCTAACAAATTAGTACAAACTATGAACATCAAACCTCCCTCCCACCTTTAGGTAGGGTGGAAGAGACTTTAAAATGGACTTTAATATTATATAATCTCTGTTTCTTTTTATATGTCATAAAATCAATGCATAAATTATAATATTTTTTCTATTTTTCCTTGTGAGTTATTAGCCTCAAAATTATATATTTGACCAACATAGAAAAATTAAGTGAATAATTCATGTTTATTGATCAAATTAATTAATCAAATAAATTAATTTATATTCATTGATTGAAAAGTTGATTTCAAAAAAAAATTAATGAGAATAGAATAGTAAACTTGTTTAATTTCTTAAGACAGGTGAAATAAAAAATGGTGATATATAAATAGAAATAGAGGGAGTGCGTTATATTGCCATCTTGCTAATTGCCTCGGCAACTATTTTAACATGCCGGTTGATTGTTTCAAGTGAATGTTGAAAAGTTTCACAATCGTGAGGTGTGAGTTAAAGTGACTATATGTTGGTGAGAATAATAAATTTTATGTCGGTGAGAATAATAAATTTTAAAAAGTAATGATGTGATTATAAATTTTATTTACATATGAAACAAATGGTTAGTAGATATAAATGTGGGTTGTTTTACCAAAATATAAACTAATGGATCAATTATTGTATTAAAATATCTCAAATCATGATATGAAATCACCATGTAATTCCATATCATGGTTTTTGGAGAATATGGTATCACCTCTCATGATATGGAATCATGAGATGGAATCATGAGATGAAATCAGCGTAAAATCGTATGTTCAAACGCTGATTCCAACTCACAATACCATATCGTGATATGATATCGCATGATCAAACATCTACTTAGTATAAGATGGTTATAAAAAGGTTTAACTATTCCTCCGATAAATATAAAATACAAGCACGCAAATCCACGTCTAGTTTTGTGAGGGGTATTGGAATTTTATAAAGTCAAAAGTACAACTGTACTATTGAAAATTGGTCAAAGTCCAAACTGTTTTTTTAATTTAAAATTTTCAAATTGGCAAGGCATATTACACTATTTGAGATTCTTGTTATCTGTCAATGAAGTGTCATGCTCATGTTATTATAGAATTCCTTGTTATTAACAAAGGAAAACTTACATAAATATACAACATTCAAAAAATATTTATCATTTATAGCAATAACATTTTATTTTCATTTGATCACTTTCAATACATTTAATTTCACAACTCTACAGAAAGAGGGGTGGGGTGGATAAAAAAAAGTTGGGCTCCAATCCTTTATGATCCAAACCAAGGCTGGAGAGTGGGCCGGAAAAGCCCAATTCTTCCCTGGTCCACCCTATTTTGCCCCGGAAAAGGGATGGGGTTGTTTACATTACCTTAGAGAATACTTTTCCAGATTCCATTTTTTCCTTTTCTGATTTCGATTTTGTGTAACCTCAATTATGAACATTTTGAATTTGAAAAAAGAAAGATATATCTCATTCAAATTTCACACTGAGCTTTTGATATATGCATCCCAGTACTAATCCAAAGAAGGAGGATAGTAAAAAAAGAAACGGGAATTGCTTAGTTCCAAACGCAAACACAAGCATACGTAAATCACCTATTAATTAATATAGTTATCCAAGACAAGTATGTAATGTTCAATTTATGATCCAAACAAGCACATGGGTGTTTTTAAAATCATCTCGTTGACGTTACCATAACATTGTTATTTTTTTAGAGCTATTGCTATAATCAAAATCTCCCTGATCCCCTTATCATCACCAAATGGAAAATTCGTAAGAAAAACGATAATCAATATATATATATAACAAAAATGAAAACAGCAAGACATATTTCATAAATGTTTTAAAAAAAATGTTACTGCCCAGGATCGAACTGGGGACCTTTAGTGTGTAAGACTAACGTGATAACCACTACATCACAGCAACTTATATGCCTTGATATTAACTAGTTTCAAATATTATCTCTTCAATTTAAACACATACGTAACCAAAAAAATATCATCTCAAAAGCATTTGTATGTAACCTTGCAACACATTATAGGGGTTGTAGGAGTGGGATATATGGTCACGGCAAGGAGTTGGGGGTGTTTGGTGGGTAAGAATTAAAGATATAATAAACATAGAATATCACTTATAAAATTTGTTTTTATAGAAAAAAAAATCAAATCTTTTGTCTAAACAAACAGGGAAAGTGGCTTATAACATGATGATAAAAAGGCACTCCAATCAGCTTTTGATAGACCAAACTTTAGTTGTGTAAAAGATTGTTACTAGATACATGATTAATTAGATAAAAAAAAAAAATAACACATATAATTTCATGAATAAACCTTTTGACTTTAATACACAGGACATGATTATTAAGTATATATTGTTGTCTTCCTCAAATCATTCCATTAGACACGTGGCATAACGAGTCATTGGTTGATGAAACTGTTGCAAAACTCCAAAGATCACATTGATCTTGTTGATAATCATGATTAGAAGTGGCAGCTCCCAAAATATTAGTATTGTATTGGTGGTCATAATCATTAATTGTTTGACCATTAAGATGTGAAGCTACAAGACGATCAACGGCAATCCAATTATTCAATCCCCCTTCACATGAATTTGAATGTCCACTTGAGGTATCTAGGTTTGGAAGTTGCATGAATTTGTCATGTAAATTAGTGTCATGATAATTATTCATCATGACATGGTTTTCTTCCTTGCATGTGCTTGATCTCATGTAATGGAGTAGTTGTTCTAAGGGTCCTTCATCATTAGGATAAAGTCTGGTATTTGAAATTGACTGACTTGTTGTCTCGAATGATTTGACATGATTTTTCTTCTTGAATATACGACAAATAACCCAACCTTCTTCTTGTGTGGAGGCAATAGTAGTAATATGATCATCGAATCTATACTCATGCATGATCCAATCAGATTTTTGGCCATGAGGTGCTCTACCTTTGTAGAAAACCAATGTCTTCCTCATACCAATCCTACGAGAATTTGAATATATGACTTTGTCACGCCCCGTAGCTTTCCAAAATCCAGCAGTTGTTGCTCTATTTGTCCTTGTACCCGTTGGATACTTTTTGTCCTTGTGACTAAAGAAATACCAATCATTTTGTGGAGTTGATCCAATTTTACACTTGTCTGTAAATTATTAGTTACACAAAAACAAAATTATATTATATATATTATCACCTTAATGTGTAAATATGTGGGGGGAAAAAAAGTACAAACCTTGAATATCCCAAGGCTCAAGCTTATTGAGATCAACTTCTTGGATTACATCCAAATCAATCTTCTCATTTGCAACTTTCTTCTTCAAGTAATATTGTAATAGCTCCTCTTCTGTTGGATGAAATCTAAACCCTGGTGGGACTTGAGATTGTCCATTTACAGAAATACTCATTTCCTCTGGCATACAAATATAATTTAATTTTTTAAGTGTGGAGAGATTGAGCAACGTAACTTATATATGTCAAAAAAAAATGAAGATATGGTTAATTAAAAAAATAATTATATAACCAAAAATAATGTTGGAATGTCATTTTATGTAGTTATGGTGGGGGCTATTTTTACTATGCATAGAGAAGAGCAAGCCACCTGCATAGAAAAAGAGAGATTACTGGTATGGCCCAGAAATAGGTACAATATGTGGGATGCCACAAAGAAAGAAAGTAACAAAAAGTACCACTATATATATTACTCCCTCCGTCCCTATTTACTTGTCCATATTTCCTTTGTTGGTTGTCCCTATTTAGTTGTCCATTTTGACAAATCAAGAAAGGACAACAAACTTTTTCCTATTATACCCTTATTTACACTTCTGTATGTTGTTTCCCTCCAATTTATTTCACTTTAATNGTAAATTTAGTATTGTCTTATTGGGTTATCGGTTTAACCATTAACAAAAATTATAAAACCGGAAACCGAACCAACAACCCAATAAAAAAATTTGCAAAACCGTTTAAAAACCGCTAGCCCAATAGCCCAATATCAATAAACCAATAGTGTTTTTTTCGGTTCGGTTTATTGGTTAAATCGGTTTTTGCACACCCCTAGGCTATACTTCTATTAAGGGAAAGGCTAATGTGACTTAGATTATTATATATAGAATAAGAAATTAGACATAAAAATAAATATAAAAAACCCTAACAAATAAAACTCAACTCCTTAAATTCAAATTCAAATAAATACTATTGAATTTATTTGAAAATTTTAAAGTTAAAGTTTAGAGTTGTGGTTGCAAAAAATATATTTAGAAATTGAATTTACTTTTTCTAAATGTGATTAATATTCCCCACCCTCTCCCTCCAATTTCAAAGAATTAGAAAAGTTACTCAACCTAACTAATTTTTCTAAAACATACCATCAAATTTGTTCTAAAACAGTAACATCTCAAAATAAATAGCCACATATCAAAAGTCATAAAAAAATAGTTATTTGGATGTACTTTTTCCTTAAAAAAACATGAAATATAATTTAAATAGGATCATTTTTATAAAAATAAAAAATGGTAAAATTGAAATATATATAAATATATATAATAAAAATGAAAACAATTTTTTTGATATTTTCTAAATTCCAAATATAATTTGACCAAATTCTGATTTTTAATTAAAATGAAAAAATAATTCCAACAAAAAAGAGAATGATTTTCATGACCAAAACAAATATTTCAGTAAGTATTTTAATTATTAAAAATGCATGAACCGTTAAAAAATAAATAATAGGTGCATTATTGTTTTTTGATAATGATAAAAGCAAAAAAATCAAAAACAGAAAAGAAGAAGAATGTCAAATGACCATGATGATTATTGGAGTTTTGGAGGCACTGAGCTTTCAAAAGGCCCTTTGAGATCTGTTAGAGGAAAGATATTAATACTGATAGGATGGAGATAGTTGGATGGTATTGATTGATCTAGGTCGGATTTTAGATCGATTTCATTTAAATTCAGTATTTTAACGTATATATAATTTTGAGAAAATTCAGTTCATGTCGATCCCCTTGTAGCAAAAAAAATTCATACAAATACTCTCTTATTGATAATAGTGATAACTATCAATCATTGAAAATTAGGTCTAAGAAGGTTACTAAAATATACTTGAAACTGTAGAGACTCATAGTTAAAGCTTCTAGATTCTCTATTATCATCCATCGACCATAGTGAATGGAGGAGAGGTCACCCTCCATTAGAATCAACTCAACAATCGTAAAATGGGAAGGAGATCTAGAATTTCGATTTCATCGGAACTCAACACATAAAGATGGTATATTCATATTAAATGATATCATTATAATATTCTAAGTTATTCAATGATACATGGTGATATTACCATATTATATTCATATATTATCATGATATTAAAATAGTGTAATTGAGTAACAACTATTATTTCACAAAACCAATTCTCAATCTTTAATGTGAAACTTCTAAATCCTTAATGATACGGTAACATATTGTTATGATATCATTGAAGAACAACCATATATTTGAAAAAATTGCACAAATGATATCAACCATATATATATATATATATATACACGAATGATACCACCACAATATTGATACTGAAATGATTTAATTAAGGAATAACCATTGTTTCACCAAGTCAATCATCAATCATTAATGAGGTGCTTCTAAAATCTTCAATGATAACATAACAATATATTGCATAACACGAAATTGCACAAATACTAAATGATACTATCATAGTATAAATATTATGTGCTGATAGCATAAAGGTTTTCCTAAGTCATTCGATCATACGTGAATGATACTACCACGGTATATTCATATATTATCATGATACTAAAATTGTATAATTGAGGAACAACCACCCTTTCACCAAGTCAATCCTCAATCCTTAATATGTATTTGTGTGTATCAAATAAAGTAAAGGCAAATTGGGCCTAGGTTAGGAAGGGGTACGTCGTGTAACGGTTGAAGATGAAGGAAACTGATAATTGGAACATGTCAAAGGAATAGGTCTAACGAAGTTGACTGACGAGTCTATAGCAAGTGTTGAAGATGAAGGAAGCTGATGATTGGAGCAGGTCCAACGAAGCTGACTACAAGTTTTCAGCACTGCTGTAGAATTAGAGTCGCACTAGGATTAGACTACTTATATTAATTAGGATTATATTACGACTAGGATTAGATTACGACTAGGATTATATTCCAACTAAGATTAGATTATTTATAATTATTTTATTATTATAGTAGTAATAGGTATTGTAATAGGACATTATATTCCAACTAAGATTAAATTATTTATAATTATTTTATTATTATAGTAGTAATAGGTATTGTAATAGGACTCTAAGTATAGTTAACTTAAGACTCTACAATTCTCTCCCTATATAAAGAGTATGTACTTAACAATTTTAAACATCACTACAATTCTTGATTTCTCTAATCCATTTCTACAGTAACTACTTGGGCTAACAGGACATAAAGCGAGTTAATTAAGAATAGGCTATGAGTGAGTAATTAATTTGCTTTGTTTGTCCAAAAAGTGCATTTTTTCCTATAATTTTTCAATAACTTGATTCAAATTCATAATTTTAAAAATATAATAAAATGAAGATAATTATTGATAAAGATTGGCCTAGATTAAATAAAAACTCGTGATTTCTAAAAGGCTAAACTTATCAAAAAATATTTAAATTGACACCATATTCCACTTACACACTTCAATTAAGACTACCTAAACACTTATAGTAGGGTATGATTGTGTCATTTGACACCTTTTATATATATATATATATATATATATAATTTGGTTGATTTTCTCATCAAATACGTGGCTATATATATATATATATATAATTTGGTTGATTTTCTCATCAAATACGTGGGGTGAAGAGCAAAAAAAAAAACAGATTTTTCATTTATTTATATTCATTTTATTTCCTTCTTGTTGCTTCTTTTTCTCTCTCTTTTCCGCTTAGTATTTGACCACTATCAAACTTTCCAGTTTCCATCATTACTATCTTGTTCACTAAAAAAAATATAAGAAATTTGTCACTATTCACTAAGAACATCTGAAATATTTTTAAATGAATTTTAAGTTTAAGAAAAAAAGGTTTTTAGCTATAAAAAAAAAATAAAATAAAAAATTATCCCACCTCATCCTCCATTCAATCTTCTTTTCCATCGATTACCCCATTTTCTCTTCGTAGTAATGATATGAATAAATATGATTTTTTTTAAAAAAAAATTATGGAAGAAACTTTTTGACAAGTATGTGGAGTTTGTTTAGACGGGAGGAGAGGCTAGGTAGGTGGGGTTTTGGGGTGTAGAACATATATTTTTATTGATTTTTTTCCCCTCATAATTCATTTTTATTATATTATTTTGGATCAAATTATCATGTATCTTTATTTAATTTGTTATTTTGGTGTATAATGGACCAGTGTGTTACGCATTCTTTAATTTTTAAAAATATAATAAATTTAATAAAATGATCAAATTAAAATCTTAAATCGGTTCCGGGACTGATCAGAACCTGCTACCTAGCTTGTCCTAGAGGGCTGCTTGAAACACACAACTCCCCCACTTATTTTTCTTGTCATTTTTAAGGTCCCAGAATAAAGCAGTGAGTCTTTACTTGTCTGGTTGATAGTTTTCTCTTTTCTATTTTCCATTATAGGCCTTCTCATTAAAGGAGTAGCCATATTTGAAAATTAAACTACCAAAAACCAAGGAAATGAAATAATAGGCAAGACCCTTCTTTTTTTTTTCTTTTTTTTTTTCCTTTTTTTTAAATAATAAAAATAAAAATTGGGATGGAGAAAGGGGATTACAATGTGGGAGAATCGAACCCTCACAAACAAGATGGGAATCCACTAAATTTTATTATTGTCTCTTTTTCTCTATGTTTGTAAACGTTTTTCAAGTTTTTAGTATGTGATAATCAAGACAAATTCTAATAATAGAAGTTTGAATATATATATATATATATACATATAATGTGTAATGTGTTGAGTCCCACATCACATGCAGAACAAGTTTACTTTTGTTTTACATTGTTTGCTGTTGTATAAGAATTCTTCCTCCTCTTCTTAATTATTGGATAAATTCGTGACACCCCACCATGCAAATTAATACAAAATTCAGTAAGATTTAAGAATAATCAACTTGATGAATAAAGATTTGTTTCCTCAAATTTTCAAAATCTGAATTTTATGACAAGTACTTTTCACAAAAAAGTAACATTGGGGAATAATATTTTATATTTAGGCAATCACTTTGAAAAACACTTCTGCAACAACAATTTATGTCTAATCAAGATATTAAAAGTGTTTATAGAGAAAAACTATATATTCTTTTCACGTTTCTGAAAAGCAGCTTCCACTATTACTCAAAATACTTATGTTTTCCCTAAAACAACTTAATTCTCTAAAACGACGACCGATAAAACACTTATTCTTAATTTCACTAAAAAGTTGATAAACACTTCAACATTTGTACATTCATCATACCTTGATCTATATGCTGATGCTGCCAACTTGAAAATCTGAAGAGTAGTTTGGGAGCTATGGTGTGTAAAGGGCACAAATTAATTTTTTGTCTCCCCTCTGTGGTTCCAGAACTAAACCTAGTTTCCACAAGCAATAAGACATGTATACAAATGAATTTATCATACTACACTACAACAAAAACAGCTTTTAACGACAATAAATATGCACATTAACAAAGAGTGCTAAAGTCTTTATTGACATTAGTTAATTGTCATTGAATTCAATGCCACTATAGGCTTTAGAGACATTTACAAAAAGTGTTAATTGCCTCTAAAAAAGCATATTTAGCTACAATTAAGTTATTGCCGTTAATTCATAATACTCAATTCTTTAGCTAAATATTGCCATACATTTAAAAATCCACAAAATTTTGGAAGCTATTTATATGGATCATACCAATTATCTTCCCACACCCACTCGTGCACTCTTTAATTAGAATATACTTAATTAATGCACTACCCTTTTGATAGAATTTAACAATTAGAAAATACAACTTGAAATAAAATAAGAAAGACTAAATTGAATTTAATGCACCAACACAAAATAGCACATATAGAAAAAGGAAAATCCTTTCATTGGCAGTGGGTCATTCAGAAGTTAAATTATTTATGTGAGTGTTTAGCATGATTATTACGAGCTTAATAAACTAAGTTTAGCTTAAACTTTGTAGGCCAAAGATGGTAACACTCTAACAGATGAATAAAGTGGAGTATATGATTGAGCTATATACCTATAAGTTCTATTGGGAAAATTTCACGTGTAAATGCATTTTTGAGTGATCTTCCATTCACATTGCAGATGTATATATTGGTAGGTAGCCGTGGCGGAGTCAAAAATTTTATTAAGGATGTCCAAGAAAATGGTGTGTGACTGTCAAAATAAAACAAAAAAATATTATACTATTTAGAGTTTGAACCTGGAACTCATTCATTCAAATGGACACCTATTACCACTGCACCAAAGACATAATTTTTGTCAAGTGTGTCCAACTTTAAATATATATTCTTTAAATGTAGAATTTGACATGTTTATACAACGTAATTTTTCGACGAAGGGTGTCCAATTGGATACCCTGAGGTGGCTGTAGCTACGCCACTGGACTAGGTAGGCCGAGACTCAATTTGAAATTTATGAATTCTCAAATTTTAAAATGTAATTACTTCATCAAAATTTGCCCTAGTCTGACGTTAGGGGTGACATAATCAGCAAGTCATAGTAGAAATGCTCCTATTTTTAGGTAGTCGTTATTTTTTGCCCCTCGAATTTGTTCCCTTCAACACTGTCGCACCCTAGCAACCCAAGTAGATATAAGGAGACCAAAATTGGGTGTCAATCAACACTTTAAATAATTAAAATGCAAAAAATACCCCTAATACTAAAAAACAAAAAAAACTTCTAAGATATAAAAAACAGCTCGCTAGGCATAAGTTATGTCCTATAAGACATAAGTTTGTTTTAGAACATTATACCTTGAGACGTTTATACAACCTGATAAGATATATCACGTTACATGTAAAAATGACATATTATCATTTATCAACACACACATCTTATTATTTGAAAATTGCCGACTAAAGAAGAAGTATAAATTGCGTAGAAAAATGTCATTTATATTAGTAGCACTACAACATTTTGAAGCAACTTTAATCCTCTTTCTTCTTCAGGTTCTTTTTTTCCCAAATAAGAAGTAGCAAACAACTTTTCTAGTTAGTTATGTTGAATCCATTACAATAAGTTTATGGTTTTGCTTGATATTCCCTCCGTTCCATATTAATTGATCACTTTTTATTTTGTACGATGCTTAAAAAATCATAAATAAGAAGATAATTTTACTAATTTACCCCTTAAAAGCTTTATCGTAATTTTACAAATAAATGTGAACATTTTCAAAAAGAATTAATTGCAAAGGTAATATATGTGTTCTTTATTTAGTAAGGCCGACAATTAATATAGAACAACTATTTTTAGTATAATGATCAACTAATATGGGACGGGAGGAGTAACAGCAGAGATCAAAGTGTAGACATTTCAATTTTTGGCTAAACATTATCTTCTTGGTAAAATGCATGTTTTGGTAAGGGAGGTTATGTAGGTCCAAATAATCAAATTGCCTTTAAATTCATTCTTGAAAAAATAAGTGTTTTCCAACTTCCAATACTTGGGATGTTATCATTAGTTATGTGAAAATAGCAAGTTTTTTGCTAGGTTTCTTTCCTACATTAATTTGGTCTAATCTTCTCTATTTCATGCAAGTGAAAAACAAAAACCAAAGTTGTGAAGGAAGAGATTACCCTTTGTATACTATATATTTGCCCATCAAAATAACAACAATTATATATTAATCTATAATATACACAATATATGCATATTTTATATGTAATAATATGTAAATTTTATATGTATAACTAGCAGATATAATTATTTTTTATGGAACAATTAAATATATAACTTGTCTTTGAAGGTATGGGACAAGATTCCTTTTGCTAAGGCCAAATTTCGAAGATCATTGTCCCATTCATTGTCAATTGACTTTTAGCGTTAAATGTTTAGAATTTCTAACACATTTTTCATCCATATGCAATCACTCGAGACAAAAATAGAGAATTGTCTCTTAATTACTAGGAGTCTAGGACCAACGTCTTCTTTAAGACATACCTAAACTTTGATGATTGAATTGAAGAATACTAATTACTAAGCAACAGAGTTTCACATCTATGATCTACCATCATATATACTCTACCATCTTACTTGAGTTACACTGATAGTGATAACATATTTTTTATTTACTTTTCTAATTTTAACTTGGGTCAGGGTCAGGATCAGGATTCTTGTCAATTGGGAGTCAAAGCTCGAGTCGGGCTATCAAAAATTGAGTCCGGAATCGGGAGTTGGATCGAGATTGTGTTATAGGTCTTGTGGTGGGGAGTTGAGTCCCAGATCGGGGTCGAGAGTCTGGTCCAGGTTGAGTTCAAGAGTCAGGTGTTGAGTCTCGCGTTCAAGGTTGGGATCGGGAGTTAGGTCCCAAGTCGGGAGTTGAGTCCAGGGTCAAGGTTGAGATATGGGTCCCGTGTCAGGTGGGGGTCATGGTCGTGAGTCGGGTCTTGGGTTGAGTTCGGGAGTCAATTCTGAGGTCTAAATTTGTTTTGAAGTGGTAAGCCTGAAAGAGAGTTTTGAAAAATGTTTTTCTTACTTTAATTTAATTTATGTAAGGGCATCTTTTTTAAATTAGTAGAAAATAAGTGTTTGAAAAATATTCGCCAAAATATTAAGTCAATTAAACATAAAAATTTTGTAAAACAATTTTTACTTTATACCCAATACAACATTAATAAGTGTAATTTTTTAGAGGTTCCTACACCCTGATATACTTTAAGGGGAGTGCACTTGATGGATACCCAAAATTTATTCATATTTGAGATGAATAGATTAATTCATATTCAACCCACTTTTGAATAACCATAAATTTTAACCATTTTATCACCTCTAAACTTAACTAAACACCAATTAGAAAGAGAGTCATCAATGAGAGAATTTTGACGTGCTTGTTTTTTTTTTTTTAATTCAAGCCAGATTCTCCTTGGGCTATATTACAAATTGTGAATTGAATTTGTCGTATATGTGAATCGTTTTAAATAAATAATATATCAAAAAAAAAAAATATTGAGAGAAACTCATATTTAAAATTCGAGTTGTTTAAAGGAAGATTTAAGTTGATGTCCATACCAACATGGATTGTGGTGCACTGGTGAGAATGTTTCACCCTTAACCAGAGGTCTCGGGTTCGAGCTCTGGGTATGGAGAAAATCTTGTTGGGAGCGCCGCCCCCGAATGGGCCCTGCAGAGCGCAATCCGGATTTAGTTGGAGCTCCAATGTGGGCTCTGGACACCGGGTGGGAAACCAAAAAAAAAGTTGATGTCCATTTAAATCCGTCGTTACGAGTGAATAAATATATATATATAAAAAAAAAAAACCTCAAACTATCAAGAGAAGCTAATATCTAAAATTTAGGATTGTTTAGAGGAGGGTTGAGCTGGTTGATATTGAAACAAAGTAAATTATTTTAAGTAAATAATTTATCAGATTCGAAAGATTGAGAAAAGATAATATCTAAAATTTGGGGCGATTTAAAAAGAATTTGAGCTTGTCAGGATTAGGAAATTTGGTTATTTTATGCCATTTGAATTCTTTTTTTTTCTACATCGAACTTTTAAAATGGATTTGGGCCCGATTATATTTTTGAGCCATACTGATCAATCGCATCAGCATGAGAAGGTACTTGCAACCCCTTGTGGTGTTTTCTAAACCTGGCTAGGTAGTATGGTATTTTCTCCATTTATTTTTATTTGATCATTATATTAAGAATATATTCTCACTCTTACTTATTATTTTTATACATATTAAAAGAAATATATATTTTTTATATGTTTATTCTCTCAATCATTTTTTAAGACCTAAAACTAAACATCAACTAATATGAATATTACCATAGAATTCTCATCTCAATCACTGCTATATTCACACAAGAACATATAACTTTATTAGCAAAGAAAATAACATTTTTTTATTTCTCATTTGATAGTTCGATATTTATATTGATGTCTGGCTGAATTTGAATTTAATTTGAGAAATTCAACATTGAAATTAAAACCTATTTTAACAAAGACGACTCGATCTGTACTCGACGGAACTCGAATCCCTGGAAATAACACTATAACTCAAACATGAAGAGTAGTCAGATAGGAGTGGCTGCCTTCCAATTATTATTATTAGTGCTAGAATAACTCCATTTGTCTGAGTGAGCAGTAGCCATAGAAGAAGCACCAGAACCACATTTGGCCACTGTCCTAACACTCTCTATTAGTGCCTCTGTACGTGCCTCATGTGACAAAATTTCTGACAATTGTTCAGGGCTAATAAGTAACTTCACTTTCCACACACCTGCATATATATATAGTAAAGTCAAAAATTTAGTTAAGTGTATTTAAACTTTAATATATGACTTATATTACTTTTTCTATTTTAATTTATGTGAAGAAGTTTAAAGTACAAAAATCAAAATAGTTAATTTTGACTATGTATTTGAATATAGATTCTTCAAAAATTTAAAATTAAATACACATATTTGAAAATTACCCGAATAATATAAGTCAACTTAGCTGATGATTTAAAGTATTTTTAGAAAATTGTAGTCAAGGAAAAATTGTTTGACTCTCTAAATAGTACTAATATTTTTACATAATTATAGGACGGATCATTTATATACATATATATAATATTCCTTTGTCTCAATTTATGTGTTTGATTATGAATTCAAGTATAAGTTCTCTAAAAAATTGTAATCATTAATCTACACGTGCGAATAGTAGTACAAGTCAACATAGCTGATGATTTAAAATCATATTGAAAAGTTTAAGATGACTAAAAAGTATTATTTGACACTCCAAACAATTACACTTACACATAAACTTAGATCATATTAGACATATAAATACACATTAATTATTTTTCGATAAAGGGTGTTCAGTTTACCTGTACTATTGTAGGTAGGAAAAACCTCAGCTTCTGATCTCTTTAGCATCCTTTGATTATCAAATGACATCCTATAAGGTGTTGGTTGAGGCAAATTGCTTCGACTACTATCACAAGAAGTAACATCATCAACATTACATTTTTCTTCTTTTTGACCTCTTTTGGATTTAATAATAGGATGGTTTAGTATAGGAAGGAGATAGTATGATTCACCAGCATGAAGTTCCTCATTAGGAAAAAGTGGTGGAGAGAACATGTCATGGCTATGATAAATGGCATGTCCTGGGAATTCATTAGTGATGCAATGGGCTGTGATGGGTGCATGTAACTCCATGATGCCACCATTACAAGTCACCACTTTTATCACCATCTTGTTGTTTTCTTCTTCATCATCAACTTCACCAAAACCAAAACCCTTGAACACACAATTCCCCATCTCAACAACCTAATTTTAGCAAAGAAATATGGATTCTTGGAGATATATATGTATATATATCGATATTACTTGGATGAACGGAGTTATCAGATATATGTGTATCCGTGAAAGGTAGAAAACAAAACAAACCAAGAGATGTTTGCAAATTGAACCTAATACAAAAATTCTTGGAGATATATATGCCTATGTTTTCGATGATCAAAGGTATCAGATATTTATACCGATGAAAGATAACAAATAAAACAATCGAAAGATCGATAGGAACAAATTGAACCTAATTTACAAATTAGGATCCTCGGAGATGTGATTATCACTCAGATGAACAAAGTTACCAGATAGTTCTACTGACCGGTGAATGATAGCATATAAAACAACGGAAAGATCGATGCGTGCAAATTGAACCTAATTTTTATATATGTACTAATGAAAGATAGCAGATAAAACGGATGAGCCAAAATATATATGTTTGAAAAGGAAAGACTATGGTTTTTTTGTTTTATAAATAGGAATATAGAGGAGTCGTCGGTGGGAAGTTTCTTGAGAGTGAAGGGGTTCTTTTCTTTTTGAAAAAACATACAAGAATGTATCTTATGCTATATCATTATGAAGTATCCCTTCCTTCATGGTTGCAAATTCTTATAATAAATATTATGTGTGTAGTGTTTTGCTATTTATGTAAATTGTGAAGTGGTGGACCAACTTATGCTGTCTATCTAAAGAGACAAAAAAAGGATGTGTTGTGAATTATGTCAAAGAATTTTTATTGGTTCATAATAAAGGTGGTGAGGTTACAAAAATAATACTCCACTTATATATAGTATATAAAAATAAAATAAAATATACTTAAGCACTCAATCTTGTTTGATGATTCTGTACCGTTAAGATTTTACCTTGATAAGGAGCAATTAAATAGGAGTGATTTGAAGACGTTTTATTGTTTGTTTGATTAGGTAATTAATGAATTATCTTAATCATAAATAGATGATACAAAACGATTATTACATTATTAGTGCGATAAAAACGAAAGAAACAGATCAAAGTAATCGGATTCGGTGATTAATTATTTAATTAAAAAGGTGTAGGATTTCAGTCAACATTCGTCATAATTATGGAGTAATCAAAGATTATGGCTCATGTGAGAGATCAATGGTCAATTGTCGTAATCAATTTGTCCCTTAATTTGTCTTTTTCTTCTTCTTCTTCTTTTTTTGGTATGTGTGAGCATGTCATTTGATATGATACGATAGATAGCAAATATTATATTAAAATCAATTTTCTTAATATCGTTGTTTTGATAATATGATAATTGATGGGTTTTTTTAATTTATTTGCTTATATTCGATTTGATATTGCATATTTATAACAAACCTTTCTTTCTTAATCAAGAGTACAATCGAACCCCTTTCTTTGAAAAATATACTTTATACACAAGACTTAGATATTTTATGTTGCGAACTAATTTATCGAAGAATCAATCTATTTACATTGAGTTTTGGCCTTGAACGGTCTGGCATGACTATCGAACATAATGAACTGAAATTGACTTATCTCTTCACCTGTGATTTTACTCAATATCATGAGTGAAGAGATGAGTCAACGGTCTGACATGAATATCGAACATATTTTTAGAAGCACTTTTTAAAATCGCTTTTTAAAAAAGTGTTTTGGAAAATTTAAAATAACTAACTTTTCTTAAAAAGTGTTTTTGAAAAGTAGATTGTGTTTGGCTAATTTTTTTTAAAAAAATACCTTTGAGAGTTAAATTACAAAAAAAGACAAGTATTAATGCATTTTTAATATTAAGATTGTTAAATAAAGATAAATTTATTTTTTTTAAAAAAAAGATAAGTTATTTTAAATATCTATTGTAAAACTTTTAATTAAATTTTATATTTTAAAAAAAGTAAATTATAATATTCAAATTTTCAATCAATATTATAATAAATGAATAAACAATATTTATATAAAATTAACATGATGATTTAAATATAATTAGAAATATCAAGTAAAATAAACTTAAATGTTTCCACAAATTAAATCATTACATACGAAAAATTTACCACAAAAATAAATAAATATAAAAGATATACTGGTAAATATGTATATATATGGCAAGGATATTTTAGTCTTGAAATAAATAATTTTATGCTTCTGCTTTAAAAGAAAAACATAGATTTTTAGCTTCTTCTCAACAACAGAAAAGATGCTTCTGTTTTCGTTTAAAACTGATTTTACTATTAGTCAAACGCCTTGATTTTTTTAAGAGAATAATATTTTTTTCTCAAACAAGTATTTTTAGCCTTCCAACAACAATGTCAAACAAGCTCTTAGAGTCTGTTTGGATTGATTTTTGACCTTTAATTTATAAGTCAAAAATTATAAGCTAGTTATTTTTATTATTTTAGCTTAAAACTAAATGCTTATATAAGCTTTTTTTATTTGTCTAAGGGCCCGTTTGGCCATGCGATATGGTATCATTATATGGAATCATGATATGGTATTATGATATGGAATCATGAGATGAAATTGAAGGTTTGTTTGGACATGCGATATAAAATTTTTGTGTTCTATATTTTCTCATAAACATAAAAATCTCATAAGTTGTAAAACTATTAAAATAGCCCCAATTGTTTATTCAATCTTATCAAATAAACAAAAAATTATAAAATCGCATAATAAATTATTACAAAGTTATTTGTTCTCCACTTAAGTAATTGTTTCATCTAACTTTAATTTAATAAAAAAAATTGAACATAAATTGTAGTGTACTAGTCTTTAATATAATCCTCCTACATAATACGGACATTTCCTCACGTTGAACTTGCATTTCTCGATCATGTGACCGAGAAGACGAACCAACATTATTACTTTGAGCCATTTGTTGGTCAATATCCTCCGCAACTATATCTTCATGTTCATAGACCATAAATATTTCATCACTACTTTGGTATTCTCGCAAATAATTATGTAACACTGCACAAGCTATCACAATTTTCACTTGTGTATCAATATCATAATGGTTCATGCCTTGTTTCAGTATTCTAAATCTATTTTTCCAAGCTCCAAAAGTCCGTTCAATCACATTGCGCAAAGATGAATGCCTATAATTAAATAGTTCTTTGGCATTTTGAGTCTCTCTTTCACTTTCTCGGTAATCTTGCAAATGATAGTGTAGTCCTTTGTTTGGAGCTAAAAATCCTTTTGTGTTTCGGAAACCAGCATCAACAACATAAAAATAGTGCTTCCAAGGCAATGCAAAGTCATAAAATAAATATTATCTCTTTAAACAAAGTTGATAGGAAATATGTAACTAAATACTAATAACTTACACATAAAATATAAATGTTCACGTATTAAAGCCATAAAATAATTTATTAATGTGATTGAAATTTTACCTTAAACTAAGGCCAAAATCGAGTATTATGTCGAATTTTGGAATGTACACCAGTCATATTTTTTGGTTGTATAAATGTTGGTGCAATCTTGCTAATTGCCTCGGCAACTATTTTAACATGCCGGTTAATTATTTCAAGTGAATGTTGAAAAGCTTCACAATCGTGAGGTGTGAGTTAAAGTAACTATATGTTGGTGAGAATAATAAATTTTATGTCGGTGAGAATAATAAATTTTAAAATGTAATGATGTGATTATAAATTTTATCAACATATGATACCATATCACAATATGGTATCGTGAGATGGAATCAGCGTTTGGACATGCGATTTTACGCTGATTCCATCTCATGATTCCATATCATGAGAGGTGATACCATATTCTCCAAAAACCATGATATGGAATTATATGGTGATTTCATATCATGATTTGAGATATTTTAATACAATAATTGATCCATGAGTTTATATTTTGTTAAAACAACCCCACATTTATATCTACTAACCATTTGTTTCATATGTTGATAAAATTTATAACCACATCATTACTTTTTAAAATTTATTATTCTCACCGACATAAAATTTATTATTCTCACCAACATATAGTCACTTTAATTCACACCTCACGATTGTGAAACTTTTCAACATTCACTTGAAACAATTAATCGGCATCTTAAAATAATTGCCGAGGCAATTAGCAAGATGACACCAACATTTATATAACCAAAAAATATGACTGGTGTACATTCCAAAATTCGACATAATACTCGATTTTGGCCTTGGTTTAAGGTAAAATTTCAATCACATTAATAAATTTATTTTATGGCCTTAATAAGTGCACATTTATATTTTATGTGTAAGTTATTAGTATTTAGTTACATATTTCCTATCAACTTTGTTTAAAGAGATAATATTTATTTTATGACTTTGCATTATCTTGGAAGCACTATTTTTATTATTCTTACAAACATTATTTTTATGAAGTGCATTCTATAATGGTTTCAATTTATTTTATATTCACTAAACTAATATTGATGTATTTTTTATTTGGTAGGATTGTGTTGCGATTGATGGAACATATATAGAAGGGGAGGTTCCTAAAGCGGTCCAACAAGCATATCGTAATCACAAAGGAAGAACATCACAAAATGTCTTATGTGCTTGTGATTTTGATATGCGATTTACCTTTGTTGATGTTGGTTGGGAAGGTACTGAACATGATAGTAAAGTATTTGAGAATACACTTGTTGAACCAACGTCACAATTTCCATTTCCGCCACATGGTAACTTTAAATTACATCCTTAGAATAAATATTATTTATTTACACAAAGCTGTCTCATTTACATCACATATACTTTTAGTAATTCTTTATAAAATATTTTTTGGTAGATAAATATTATGTTGTTGATGCTGGTTTCCTAAACACAAAAGGATTTTTAGCTCCATACAAAGGACTACGCTATCGTTTGCAAGATTACCGAGGAAGTGAAAGAGAGTCTCAAAATGCCAAGGAACTATTTAATTATAGGCATTCATCTCTACACAATGTGATTGAAGGGACTTTTGGGGCTTGAAAAAATTGATTTAGAATACTGAAACAAGGCATGAACCATTATGATATTGATACACAAATGAAAATTGTTATAGCTTGTGCAGTGTTACATAATTATTTGCGAGAATACCAAAGTAGTGATGAAATATTTATGGTCTATGAACATGAAGATATAGTTGTGGAGGATATTGACCAACAAATGGCTCAAAGTAACAATGTTGGTTCGTCTTCTCGATCACATAATCGAGAAATGCATGTTCAACGTGAGGAAATTGTCCGTACTATGTAGGAGGATTATATTAAAGACTAGTACACTACAATTTATGTTCAATTTTTTTTATTAAATTAAAGTTAGATGAAACAATTACTTAAGTGGAGAACAAATAACTTTGTAATAATTTATTATGCGATTTTATAATTTTTTGTTTATTTGATAAGATTGAATAAACAATTGGGGCTATTTTAATAGTTTTACAACTTATGAGATTTTTATGTTTATGAGAAAATATAGAACACAAAAATTTTATGTCGCATGTCCAAACAAACCTTCAATTTCATCTCATGATTCCATATCATGATATCATATCGCATGGCCAAACAGGCCCTAAATATTCCAAATATGCTTAAAATTTGACTTTAAAATACTTAAATAAGTCAATCCAGATTCTAGGGACCCACATAGGTCCCTTTTGAAAAAAAAAGGAATGAATTGAATCTTTTTTAATCCATAATAAATATAAGTATTTTATTATAATATTTATATTCTAATTAATCTATAGTTTTAGGTCTCGTGATTTGGGAAATAAATATCAAGGGTAAAGAGATAATCTCTTGTCAAAATGACAAATAAAAAATGAAATATTTTGTTTTGTTGTTGTCGGTAAGTTAAAATGGTGAACATGTAGCAATAAAAGTGAAAAGGTAGAGTTATTATGTGTCGGTAAGTTACTTTCCTCGAAGAAAGAAAAAAAGAGGGATTAATTTATCTAATGTTGTAATCATTAAAGTTTTTGTAGTTACAGTATAGGCCAATTTTTTTGAGAATTTTAAGCAAATCTTAGTGTTTAAGAAATAATTATATACTATTTTTATTTTTTTAAAATTACAAAAATCACTTAAATTTGATGGAATTCGAATACATCTTAAAATATTTTGATACATCGCGTTCCAATTTTAAATACATACAAGTTTCGCTTTCGGATCTATCACTTAATATTTCAATACATCGTGTACGCCCTGATACATCTCGTAAAGTGATGTATCCTACCGAGTACCAATGTCAACAATAAAAGAAGATCTTGTCCTTCAAAGATCAATTTGATAAACTTAAGTAAGATAGTCGCTTTTTTTTTGCAGTATACCGCAATGTGAGTAGAGCGAATTAACATAAATCTTTCCAAATATGAGGAGAAAAGTGAGATCCTTGTCCGGTCTTTATCGTTGAATCCCCAAATGTGCATCTTCGAGTGTTTCAGCTGATCCTCGATCTCCCAAACAAAAGTGGTTACAACGGAGCAGCGGATCTTTGTCCTGTTAATCCTCGATCCCGTCAAGGTGAGAGCTCTCTTCCCACAACAAGCGCCACTTCACCCTTGGCTTCGCAACTGTCGTCTTTTAGCTGATTGATGAGTGTTAAAGATAGACGTGTCATGCCACATGAAGAAAGTTGTCAAGCATTGAATGAAAGGAGAGGGAGGCTCGGGCAAGGTTGTCGGAGAACGTCCGCTAAACTGATGTATCCGAGAATAGGAGAGTGTAGTGTTCTTTGTAATATTTTTAAATGGTAGGAAATTTTAGAGATTATGATAAAATAAGTTGTGTATTTAAGTAATTTTTTCTTTTTTTTATTATGATTGTGATGTTTGGGTTAGTTTTTGCGCTACTCGACTAATTATAAGAGATATTTGCTATCTTTCATTAGTAATAAGTATTCCCTCTATCTCATATTAGATGAACATCTTACTAAAATATTTGTTTCATATTACTTGATCACTTACTAAATCAGAATAGAATTAATCAAAGTTTTCTATTTTACCCCTACAATTAATATGGCATTTGAAAATTTAAACAAACTTTGAATAAAAATTTCTTTTTTCAAGAGATTAATTATTTTATTTTTTTTTATAAATATCCCCATTTTATTATCAAAAGTAGTTCTTTACGGCTCAAGGGAGAAAAAAATATGCTTTGTTCCTCAATTGGACATGCCCAGCTCGGGAATTAGTCTCTTTTCGACTATTTCTTGAGCTGACGTATAAATATAAAGGAGAACTAACTAGCTAGCCCGGATAAATCTTCTTCGCGACATAAGCCTCTTGTCGCCTTTTTATTTGAAAACTTATGATTCTTTAACATCCAAAGCTTGTAGACTGTAGCAATAAGTATGATTCTATAGATTGTATAAATAAACATAGCAAAATAGTAAAATTAATTAATCTATTTATGATTTTTAAATTATCGAATAAAATAGAAAATGTTCATCTAATATGAGACAAAGAAAGTACCAAATAACTCAATTGTTTTTATCCAATTTTTAATAATGTTTATTTTTGGACTTTTTTAATCTGAATTTGTATAAAAAATTCTATTACAGAGGACAAAGTAATTTCTATCAAATATTTAAAATTTAAATTTGAGACTTCTAGCATGAAAAAGTAGTTATATGACTCCATTGATTTCTTATCTTAAATAAAAGTTAAAAATAAAAGGTAACTCTTCGTTTAGATCGAATCACAAGTTACAAAAGCTAAAAGCCTGAGATAATGTTGAATGCATCAATCGAAAAAGTTAAAAATTTATGTATTTCAGTATAATCATAT
Organism: Solanum stenotomum; assembly: GCF_019186545.1. Classification (NCBI taxonomy): domain Eukaryota; kingdom Viridiplantae; phylum Streptophyta; class Magnoliopsida; order Solanales; family Solanaceae; genus Solanum; species Solanum stenotomum. Next base: position 1,076,755 of record NC_064286.1, read on the forward strand.
GCATTTTAGCATAAACATATTACATATATATTATTTATTTTTTATATACGTAATATATTTCTTAAATGCTTCCGTTATACATATGTTTTCTAACCATCCCTTTATTTATAGTGATGCCAAAAAAACACTAGTTCTAAAATGGTGTCTTTGATGAATTTGATCCAACAATTTTATCTGAGATCGAGCGCCAATAACGACACGAAAAAAAAATCTGTAATCCTCCATTTGAAGCCACAAATTGCGAAGCTAAAAGCCTAATAATGCACCAACCAAATAAATAAATAATTAACTCAAGATAATAATATGATAGTTAGCATCAAGTAATAATTGCAAATAATGGCTGTAAGCCATGCTCCACATATTGACACTTTAATTGGTATAATAATAATAATAATAATAATAATAATAATAATAATAATAATAATATTCTCTATGATCTTTTTGAAGAGATTCTAAGGTGAAAGCTTATAGTCACATCTGAAAAAAGTCACAATTCTAGAGTGGATTTTTCACCTCAATTACTACTTTGTAGTAGTGGTTCACAAATCAAGAATATGCCAATGTGCCAACATGCACACATGAGACCAAGTATTAGGCATAACACAGTAACACACCTCATAAAGTATGAACTTCCATATGTGGATATCCTCATCTAGTTTCCCATTTATGATGGGATAAATAAGAAGTACATAGATTAATTATAATCAATAAGAAATTGAACTATCACTATTAGAAATAAAGATTTTTTTTTCATCGTGAGTAAAAAATTTGTGTTATAGATTATGATTTTTCACTCATTTCTCACCAAACCAACTTACTGGAGAAATGCATGATAGAAACAGATTATTTCCATATGGAAATATTATTATTATTATTTATTTATTTTTTCTACAAATTCAATCAAAACATCTATGGGAATAGTTATCGAACATTTTTTAGTCGAAAATTTGATAAAGAAAAATTGTGACTTTTAGCCGTGTCACCTAATCAAATGTAGATTTTTCTTTTCTATACTATTCAATCCTTTCATTAGATAAACGAGAGCAACTTACATTTTGGATTGAAAAATTGTTACCCACAACAATGATGGAGGCAAAAGTTTCAATTCTAAATATAAAAAATTAGACACGCGAAATCAAATGAAGTGGCAAAGGTATTACCTAGAAGAGCTTTTTTATTTTTATTCCTAGACTAGAAAGATGAGATTGCTTGGTCACTAGGGCACACATATATAGAATATTCTTGGCTGCTGGTGTGTATGAAGCATATATTTCTTATCATGCCCCATTTCTTTCTATTTTTATCCTTATATCCATCGACCTCTTTTTAAAGTTTTCTGTATTTTTATTTTTACACTTTGCAAGGTTTTATTTTACTTTTGTTTGGTGTTGGAAATAAGTTATTTTAGAATTAATTATCTTAAAATTAGCTATTTCAATTTTTTTTATCTTACTGTTAATATGGGATAAAAAAACATTACAATTTGGGGATAACTAATATATCTCGAAATAATTTATTTTGTAATTTTATTTGCCAATCAAAATATGAAATAAGCTTATCCTAAAATTAATCATAAAATAGTTATTTCTTTATCCCTTATACCAAATGAGTCCAGGTTTTAATTTTTTCTTCTGAATTAGTTTTCCTTCAATTATTCTAAAAATCATTAATATCTTAAAAAAGGATATAATGATTGAATTACTAATATTGAAGTATATATTCAATACTCAATATGTTAATAAAAAAAAAGTATAGCTGAAAATTGTGAGGCATGCCGAAGCTAAAAGGAAAAAAATAAACTGTAACGAGCTTGGGGAAAATTTCAATCTTCTTACATTGAACTAAGCTTAGTCAAACGAATTCACTATGGGATGATACGCACAAAATTCAATTTTAAATAGAAAAAATTTATATTTATCTTTTTACTTTGAAAAATTATTTATATCTATCTTGAAGACATGAGAGACGAAAATGAGTTAAAATCTGATTAATCCATGTGTTTTTCTTAATTGAACATTTTATAATTAATTAACACACATAATTAATTAACATTAAAATTTAAGTTGATATACCTTTAATTTATTTTTTCTTGTGAAATAGAGTCAATTTATTTATTTTTCATATACAATTCTTTTGGCTTTTTCCCATCCATTTGTAGAGCTCCGAGAGAATTATTTTTTTCATTTTTTCTCAAACATTTTACATGAAATATATTCACTAATTTTATCTTGGCCAAATAATTTTTCGTAAGAGCAACTAATAATTATTTTTCTTTGTCATTTTTTGGTGAATAATTTTTTAATCTTTTTTAATCCAAGTCCATCGATCCCAGCTTTCAAATTTTTTTCAAATTAAAGATTCAATTTTGAAGTATTAGCTTCAATAGAGATTTTGAAACTATTTTTTTGAGACTTATTTTATTTGTTTTGTTAGTCACAAACTTCAGTTGGACGTAAAAGAATATTTAAGAATCAAGTTCGTATAGTTTGAGTTTTTTTTTTAGGATTGAAGTGATAATTATGGTAAGTGATAAAATATACTATTGTGCTTTGATTTTTGGAGGTGGAAGAAAGAATTTGATGGTGGTAATGAATCGAATTTGGTGATGATTAGTTATGATATTTTGTAGTAATTGTTATGATTTTTTATGGTGAAAACAATAGGTTTAGTGGTTATGTAGCGGGTGCAATAACGTATTGAAAGAAAAGAAATCAAATTACATGAAAAATATAATATTATTTTTAGATATGACAATTTATTAATGTGGCATTGATATAATAATGATGTGGAGGCGAGTGTAGAATATCTTCCATTAGGTAAGCTGTTATATATGTCTTAGGGGGAGTTAGGGATGCACTTTTTACACTTTAAAATAGTTCAGGTGGGTAAAATGATCCGCGTAAATGAAAAGTGAATTTCTAAAACTGTAGATATTGTTCAAGAGGTATTAATATATTTGATCGCTAGGAACTCAGATTGTGACTTGATAAAGACAATATTTGATGTCTTGATATCTTTATTAATATATATTACCTGAGTTAATTATGAGATTTCGAGATATCACTTCAATGAAATATGTTATTATTTATATAAGTGTAAGCTAAGGTTTATAGTAGAGATGCTTCGAAAAATTCTAATAAAGATTTGATAAAACTCAAAAACAAGACTTGAAATATCCATAAAAGAAAACTTCCATCTTTGTAATTTTGTGGCTCCAAACTTGCAGATCTGATTTGTGAGAGAATAAATGAAGGGGAAGTTTGGTTCCACTGGACAATTCCAATTTGTTTGCAATAAAATTTAAAGAGATGGATAATTGACTACAATCACAAATAAAACATGATGAAATAGAGATATTTTATTGTGAATATTTGTGAGTATATTTTGTTCCTTTCTTGATTCTTCTCTTTGAATTTTCTCTGTGATTGGAGAGTCATTAATGTTGTATTTCTCCATTGTAGAATAATTTCTTGTGATGCATCTGATCGCTAGGAATATCGGGCAACGACTTTGACAAAGACATTACTTGATACTTTGATTTTTACGAATATCTCATAAGTTTATGAGATCAAGGAAATATGATACCCTTTATATAGGCGCGAGCTAAGATATATGATAGAGTACCCTTCAAGAACTTGAACAAAAATTGGACTTCATCTTGTAGAGTTCTATAAAAAATTTGATGTCTACAACCATGAAAGAACTACTTCACCCCATTGCACATATTTAGAATTTGATTACTAAAAGCGAAGTGAGCGACCTACATTGCATAGGATTTTAACCACCAATTTTCATTAACTTCTCAAGAGCAATGTTTCAAATTACAACTATGAATCAAAGAGACTTACTCTAGTACCTCAACTCAACAATTCACTCAAAACTGTTCTAACTACTCTCCAAGAAGTCAAACTCGCTTCTTGTTACAAATTTCACCCACACGGCTATTCTCTTCAATCTAGAAATTATTACAACTCAATAATAATTCTAGGACAACTCAACAAAGATTAATAACCCTAGCCTTTACCTACCCAAACATCACACAAAATAGCTCATTGATTCACTACAACTGGGAACTCAATAAAGACTAATAACTCTAGTTTTTAACTGATCAAACTTCAATAGTACATACTTGAACACAACTCATTTATTTCCTTCTTTGTGACAATCTTCCATATCTGTAAAGGTTGTCCGCATTCGCGTCTCAGAAACCTGGTTCTTGATTCACCTGATAGAGTATACATAAGACAACAAATAGTAAACTAGGTACACTTTGTCAATCATCAAAACTACATACATGTTATCCTATTTCTCAATAAATGATATTATTAAAGACCAAAATAGTCCAATCAGTCTACACTAACATTTTCCTTAGGTCAAATACATTGATAACTCCTTCTAATTTGCCTCCATTTTTTAATTTAGACATTCTATTTTACCCTTCAATCTTATTTTTAAATATCATTTTAAATATAACATATTGAGTTATGTCTCAATTTTTTTTTTATACTCTTAAATTACATTTTTACACTTAGAAAATCGATGAACTTTCTGTAAAGAGATTGTCTACACATGTGACCTTTCTCAAATGATGAAACTAACTGCTGGCCATGATAGTGATAACAGTGGTAATGCATGAGAAAATATCTTCATAGGAGGCTTGAAGAGCACAACTTTTTTTTTTACAAAGAGAAATGGAAGGGGCATATGTTCTTGGGGGTGGGGGTGGGAGTGGGGATGGGGGTGGGGTGGGTGTAAAAGAAAATCAAAATGAGTGATGAGAAAATTGCCAACTCATCCTGGCCAATAACAGGACGCCTATTGATCAGCTTTGAATACTCTCTCCTCCTTTATAATAGTTTTTTATTTGATATTAATATTTATATTAAAAAATGTATGATTAATTTAAATCCGTATCATAAACTTTTTCATATATATCAAGATTCATTAGTGATTGGAGAAATTTAATTCCACGTACCACAATATTGGTTTAATTAAATATCTCTCCATCATATCAACATGTGTTAAGATGCTACCTAATTTTCCATGGCTATAAAGCAAAGTCTATAATTTGCTTTAATTAGAGAGATCACATATCATCCACTAGTTTGCTGCTTTATCTTAGATATTTTCTTCAACAAAACCATCAAATATTGCACTCATCTTGTCTTTTTAATTCTTCTTTTACACAAAGTCGTAGAGGCCGGTTTTGTGGGACATCCACATCTTCCCGTGATTTAATGGGTTCAATACTTAGGTCCCGTTTGGCCATAAATTTTCCAAATAAAATTTGGGGAAAATTTGATAAATACTGTTGGTCTATACAATTTATTATTTTTGGCAAATATTTTTGACAAATAACCCAAATTTCCAAATACTAGAAAAAATTAGTATTTGGGTCAAATCTCATTATTTGAGAATTTTTAATAATTCAAATTCTACACCAAACTTATATCTTTTACAAGAACACCCTCTATTGTAGTTGTTTGCATTGTTTTATATAATTTTTTACGTGAACATCAAAGTAGTGATGGAATATTGAGTAAATATGAAAATGATGATATGGTTGTTGATAAAAATTATAACAATCGGCTTAGGGTAACAAAGTCATGTGCTATGTAATGCAAACATATGGTTAGTTTTTAAAACTTATGGATATAAATCACATTTCTTAAAAAGGTGAAATATATTTCCCAAATACTATGGCCAACACATGATGAAATTTCACCCAAATTTTCACCCAAATAATATTTGTCAAAAATATTTGAAAATCTATGGCCAAACACTAGCTTAATTAGCTTTATTTTACTTGAGTCCATTCCCCCCCCCCCCCTCCAAATTAAGAACAATAGATTGACATATACTTCCTCTGTCCCTAATTACTTATCCACTTTTTTTTTTTTAGTTGTCCCTAATTACTTGTCCATTTTGACAAATCAAGAAAGGACAAAATATTTCTACCTATTATACCCTCAATTAATTACTTTGAAAAATGTAGAACTTCTTGAAAATCTTAAGTTTTTAATTCATCCACTCCATAATTAATAGGGGTAAAACGGTAAACTTACTATGTCAATAATTGCTTTCTTAATAGGTGTGTTTATTCAAAAGTGGACAAGTAATTAGGGACAGAGAGAGTATTATAAATGGAGTTGAAAGAAGATAGAATATATATAGGTCTTATCATTATTTAGTGAAAGCAAAGAGGCTGACTTCGGCTCAAGTGCAACAATTTCAGATGTAATGAAGAAGAAAAGAGTGAATAAAACATAAAATTATTTTTTTTTAAAAGCAGTGCAAAACCTACGAGAAAAGAATATGAACAACAAGAAAATAATGTAATAGTCAAAATACAATAAACATATGAAATTGGTATAGAAAACTAGAATTATACTAATACGACTAGTATAATTTCAGACACCAACAAGCTTGAACCTTTGAAAGCAAGGCAACACTCCACTATCTACTAACTGTGTACCCTAATATGCGACCTTCACTCCCTCATATCCAAGGTCATGTCCTCAGTAATTAGAAGTTTCTTCATGTCATGTCTAATCATCTCTCTCCTAATGCATTTTCACCCTATCACTACCTCTCCTCATGTCTACTAAAACCAACCTTTCGCACCTCATCACTGGTGCATCTGTGCATCTCTGTTGCACATGTCCAAACCATCTCAATCTCTTTTCCTCCAGTCCTACTTGTTTTTCAAATAAATCAAGGGATTCTTGTCCATCGCGGAGGTTACTCCTACCTTATTTAGGATGACCTCATTTCTAATTTTATTGCTCCTAGTATGCCCATGTATCCATCTCAACATCCTCATTTTGTCAACACACATCTTTTGCACGAGAGTTCTTAATTGGCCAACACTTTGCATGTTAATGGTCCAACCACCACTCTATAGAATCCTTAAGTTTTGATTGTACTTTTTTACCACACAAGACTTCTGAGGCAAGCATTCTCTCCATCTGCGCCGTACCAATACGATGTGTGATATCGTTGTTGATGTCCCCACTAGCCTAGATAAGAGACTCAAATTACTTGAAATTCTCTTTCTTGGGGATAGGTTGTGTGTCAAGCCTCACTTCCACGTTTAACTCATGCATCACTATATAAATTCGCACTCCAAATATTCTACATTGATCCTGCTCAACTTGAACCTCTTAGATTCCAGAGTTTGGTCTCCACACTTTTAACCTAATATTACATATCTCATCAATTAGTATTATGTCATCCGTAAATTACATACACTAAGGCACCTCATCTTGAATATATACCACTTCAATTAATCCATCAATAAGACAAATTAAAACGGGTTAAAAACTGATTCGCGATACAACCCCATTTCAATTTTAAATTTTATAACAATAATATATTCAATTTGATTTTAGTAGTTAAATACAAACAAGACTTAATTTATCTAATTTTTTATCATTATTTTTATAAAGTAGATTGACGGTTTTCGATAGTGGAATGATGAAAGGGAAAAATCAGAGGTAAAATTATTTGTGGCCAAGTGAAATTTGTAGTATCTACCCACAGAAACGTGGCAATGGTCATTGAAAATATCTGATATTAGTAGGGCCGTTTGAGAAGGCTTTAACACCACGATTTTGAAGAAAATGATTCTATGGAAAATCAAATTTGTGGACCAAAATGGAGACAACTCATCCACTAACCAATGATGACCCGTCTTTAGATTTACATCCCTCAAATAATCTTTACCCAATTTCCACGGCCAAGAATCAAGACTCATTTTTTACAAAAACCCCTTCATTCACATCTGTCCATTAGTTTTAGGCGGGCTGTTAAAGATATATTTTCTTCAAGAAAACCAAAAGGGGTTGCAGTTTTTGACAAATATTGGATTTGGTGGTGTAAAATGGGTGAAGCAGTGATGGCAGGTGAAGGAGATGGTGAATGTTTCCCAAAAATGGTGCTTAGGGTTTTATTGGTTGAAGCTGATGATTGCACTCGTCAGATTATTGCTGCTCTGCTTCGTAAATGTAGTTATAGAGGTTGGTCATATGCGGTTTCAACACTATTGCTCCTTTAATGTTCATTTGTTTCCATTATTCTTGATAATTCAGCAATAAAACTTTGTGCAACTTAAAAAGGGGTTCTTCTTTTGAAAACATGCAAGTGATCTGTTAGTTGTTGAGTTCTTCTTTTGAAATAGTCCAAAAGAACAGATTTTTGTGCAAAAACTTCTTGAAAATAGTTAATATAAACTTTCTCTTTGTTTTTAATATACTCATCTATGTTTTTTTTTTCATTATTTTGGTATGAAGATGTCTTCAAAAAAGTTTAAACAAAAGCCACCTTTAGTCTTGGGCGACTGCACTCATTACATTAAGGTTTAGGGGTTGATAACTTGATACTAAGCTCCCGTTTAGCTATAGATTTTGAAGTTTGAAGCTTGAAAAAATGAGTTTATGAAGTTGTGCTTTGACATGCATTTTGAAGTTTTGTGATGGAAGCTTGTTTTTGGTTACTTGAAAATATTTGAAGATTAGATTTTCAAAATCTACTTCCAAGATTCTTTGTGTTAGCTCCAAGTCATGTTAAGGATGGTGTTTGAGTGCTATATAGTGTCCCTTATACATAGAGGTATTCAAAATATTTACTACATAAATCACCAAAAATACATAAAATTGGTAAGTCTCAGATTGAGCTTACTACCTTAACATTTGGGTTGGATTATCTGATCTTCTACCTAAGACTTGGACAGTGATTGTAGTGTGTTTGGATATCAAGCAGATTTGAAATAGAAATGTTTCTTTATTTGTAAGGAAAATATATTTTTGTGTCCTTTTTCCCCCTTGTTTTGGGAATGGATACCTAGGATATTGTTTAGACTTTTAGCCTGCCCGTGTCTTCTATAGTTTGTCGTCTGTAGAACCATTTTCAGCATGAGCCTTTCAGTTACTGAGAATACAATCCTTTTTTTTACTTGTCCTCTTATCTTCAGGTTATAGCATGGGGGATATAATATCACGCTCATCCTGCACCTGGAGATTTCTAGTGGTATTATAACTCCATGTATTCCTCCCAGACTATGATTCTGCATTCGCTGATGCCCCCCCTCTCTGCACCACCCCTTAAAAGAATATGGGCGGATGTAATGTATCTGTTAAATTCCATCCTGCCGTGAATTTCATTGACTGATATCATGGTGGGGCTCAAGAGTATTACTTAACCTTCATATTTGATTGTTGACTAATGAAGACTTAATCTACCACATTTTACCAACCCGACATCCACCCCTTACTTTGTGCGCTTTGTAATTGGTTGCCTGAGAGGCATGTATTAACTTTATGTTTCAGCACACTGGCAATTCTTGTGGCGTGAGTGTGTACATAGCATCTTGTAAATTTTTTACACTTAGTTTTTTGGTACCAAAGAAATAATAAGTTGTTTTTTGTTTTTTGGTACCAACGAAATAATAAGTTGTTTGACAAAACAGTTGCTGCTGTTCCTGATGGTTTGAAGGCATGGGAGACACTTAAGGAAGGGCCTCATAACATAGACCTTGTATTGACTGAGGTTGAGCTGCCATCAGTATCCGGATATGCACTGCTCACTTCAATTGTGGAGCATGACTTGTGCAAAAACATACCTGTTATAAGTATGTTTTCTTGATCTCAGCACTTATTTTAATGTAATATTCACAGGGATCGTAATGCTTAATATGCCTATTTATTATGCAGTGATGTCCTCCAAAGATTCCATTAGCACAGTCTTGAAATGCATGGTTAAAGGAGCTTCCGACTTTCTCATTAAGCCTTTAAGGAAAAATGAGCTGAGGAACTTGTGGCAGCATGTTTGGAGAAGAAAAATGGTATGTAAAGAAAAGAAAACATTTGTAAATGGTTATCAAATTTAACCAATTGAATTAACACAAATTATTTTGTTTCTCTTGAATGATCAGCAAAGTGCTAGGAGCCATCCTCGGAATGAAGTTGTTGAAAACCAGAAAATTGTAGCAGCTTCTGAGAATGACACAGCAAGTAACTATTCTAGCGATAATCTGGCTTCTGTTCATCGAGGAAATGACAAAGGTTGCCAGTCACAAGTAAGTGATATCTTCTGTGTTAACCTCATTTGACTGAGATGTATGAGCTCCATCATTTTGCACTTCATAGATTTTGATGTAACATGATTGATTATCTATATGTAATTTTATATGCCAACTTTAAGCTATTTTTTGTTAAAGGTCATCTTTTTTCAAGAAAATAAATTGACTTAAGTGAGATAAAATGCTGATCTTCTTTTGCACTCCATGCCATCAAGTGCCTTCATTTTTTCTGCAGATAGTTGATTTACGTCATTTAAGTTTGACAAGTAATATACTTTCCAAAATTTATGATAATGATGCATTATGAAACCATGTAAAGAAGAACGTATTTTTAGATTAGACTGGTTTCATCGGGTTTACATAGAGATGACATATTTTGCCAACTGTTGTGCATAACTCTTGTCCCATGCCTTTCTTGTTAGCTGATAGTGTGTGTATGCCAAATATGCAGGGCGTTACAGATATTAGACAGAAAGATGATTCAAATATGTGCAACGATGGAAGACATGAAGAATGTGTTGAAAGATCATTTATGCCAGAAAGTAAACCACTAGGTATGGCGAGCTATCCTTCTTCTATCAAATTTTGGAGTTATATGTCTAAGATTTGAACTGACAAACTATCATATGTAGAAAACATGACAAACTCTGGAATGGGAACTTCTTCCGGCACTACACCTGACAGCTCAGTTGCTATTGGTTCAGAAGATGCCACTCTTTGTGCTGAACCAAGGGTTACGGCTGATGAAGTGCAGAATGGATGTTTTAGTGCAAATACGTGTACTGCTGATGAAGTTGATTGCCAGTTGAATGAACTCTATTCTGCTCCTAATACTGCTGAAGCTATTGACTTGATGGGGAATTTTGAAAATTACTTGGCTCACAGTGACGGCCATTCTCATGACAGTAGAGAAAAATCAAATCTGGCTTCCAGGCTGGATCTTTCTTTGAGAACCTTTAATCCCAGTTGCTTAAATGATGAAGCGTCATGGGAGCAGAACATGATAAGTCATTCAAAAGCATCCGCCTTTTCTAAGTGAGTTTTGCATTTCTGTTCTTTGGCATTCTCTTGTTGAATTGTCCTCTTTGCTTAGCGGATTCCTCAAATATGAAGGAACAGTTCTCCATCGGGAAGAGTGCCCCAAAATTGTATCATTGTCTCTGTAGGATAGTAGTGTTTGTTCTCTTTAAACACAAAAAAGTGTAAATAGAGTGAGTAGCCACATTTCAACTACTGCATACTGCTGTTGCAGCAAGTTGAGATTTGTAACAATTCTTTATCAGGGGATGCAGCCTGTTTTACTGGGTTCACTTTTAACCCAGTATTTTGACATAAGAGTGTAAATAAACATTTGAAAAATTACTAAAAATTTCAACAATTATTAATTTATGAAACCATAAATTCAGTAGTGCAATGAATTCAATTGTAAAAATTTATAGGTTGAACCAATTAAGTTTAAATTCTTTATTCTCTTCATGAATTAGTCACACTACATAGCTTATGGTAGTAGCAATTTCTCTATGACAGTTGTGATGCAATACTTGTGGCAGGGCCGTTCATGCATATTATACAGTAGGGAGAAAACTAGTAGAAGACATCCATTTAGGAAGCTATATGGTAGGCGTTGTTCCTTTCTGTTGTTCATCCCTGACTCTATTCGTGGCTATTTCAGAAATCAACATCTGGAAAGTATCAAATTTTATGAAGAATGTGCAGTATATTTAAATTTGAAGGCCTTTATGTGTGTGTTTTTGTTTCTAGCTCTAATTAATGACCAAACCACTGCCCAGGAAAATTTGAAGATTTGGATGGGTATCTCTTGAGGAGTTTACTAACTACTCAACCATAGTGAATGCATGTAATGCTTGTATATCGTGATAGGATATTAATTTTATCGATAGCATGAAGGAAGAAATTATTGTACAAAACTAACACAAGGGACAACCAGATATATGCTGTAAAAGTGTAGTAATTCTTTGTCCAGGAAATATTTTGAGGCTGAATATTATTATCTTGTTGTGATATATGGTAAGAACCTCTATTAAATTCTTATATTTAAGATATACTAAACCAAGTCAAAGTATAACTGTTTGCATTCACGTTAAACCTAGCTACTTATCTTTCTTTATTGGCACTTTTAAGTTGAAACCCCAAAAGATCAAGATTGGAAAATTCACCTTTACTGTTTTGAGTGTAATGAAAGGTGACTTAGAGTGTGTAATGATGCCTTCTACTTACAACGTCACAGTTTTAATGAAATTATCTTACCTTTTCACGAAAAAAGAAGACTCAGGATGCCCTTATTTGCTAGTTTAGTTATTTATTGCTTTCAGGCTGATAATATTTTTTTGAAATATTACCAAGGCTTCTCATATCCTTGATGGTCTCCCTCCCTCTAGTTACAAGTCCAATCGAATGTTGTTTCTCTGCACGTCTTCTCTGTGAAAAGATGTGAGTATATTATACCTATATATGAACACTAGTACAGCAGTACCTTGCAGTGTGAACAATTGAGATTATATAGTAATTTATCTGCCTAAACTATCTTACGAAATACCTTAACTGCTTAAATTAGTTTCCAGATGCTATCTGAAAATTGACTAAACCTTCTTTTATGTCAGATATGAAAATAAGATGACGGTGCAACCTCTTTTCTCTGGATTGAGTAGCAATTCAGCTCCATTGAAGGAAGGCTCTAGTGCCTCTACTTGGCAGCATGATGCTTCATTGACTGAGAGTCAGGAAAACGAAACAGCTCTGGTTATGCGCCAACCGGGAAATTGTAAAGTTTCACTATCGGGCAACCAAGTAAGCTTCATTCCAGTTGACAAGGTAAGGTTTGGAAGTATGGCTGCCAGTGACATTCACATAAATGCTTCAGTGTACAATACACAATCAGGTTCTCAACAAGTACACAGCCCTCGATCACAGTCTACACTTCCAACAAGTTCTTTGACTTATTCAACTTCCGAAGGTCAAAATATGGAGCATTACAAACAACCATTTGATGATACTACAGTTCACTCTGAGGATAATGCGGAAGAAGAAGATAACAGAAATTTAGTAACAGTTGAAAAGGCAAGATATGATACTGCAATTTGTGAATCTAGTGATTTGGGAAGTGGCATGAAAAATAAGCTCAGTAACTCTCATTGTGGAAGTATTTCTGATGAAGCTGTAGAAAGTTCCTTTCCAGTTGCAAGTCCAGAGAGAGCTCCTGTTTCTGAGAGTGTGAATTACAATGATAAGACAAGATCAGAGAATCACAGCACCAGCCAAAGGGAAGCAGCACTCATGAAGTTTCGGTTAAAACGGAAGGATAGGTGCTATGAGAAAAAGGTATATATAACCTTAGTGCTAGTGCCATTATCTTATTCTTCAATTCTATTACTACTACTGTTTCTTTTACTTTGGTCATCTTTACTTTTTTCTTGCCAATACTTTTCTGCCTTTATTATTTTCTTCAAACCGTTTTCTTGACCTGAGGTCTATTGCAAACAGTCTCTCTACCCCACAAAGGTAGAAGTAAGGTCTAGGTACCTTCACCCTCCCCAGACCTCACTTATGAGACCACATTGGGTATATTGTTGTTGTCGTTGCTAGTGCCATTACTCAACTTAGATATATTGCATCAATTTTAAATGAGTACAGCGTTAACTAATCTCTATATTCTAGGTAGTTTAGCGGAAACGAATGCCATTACTATTGGTTTTTGACCTTTCATATGCTTGAATGATCAAATAGTAGATATAACTACAAAACTATTCAGAAGTAGCCAACATTTAGTTAAGTATCTTCTTTTTGTCCTTCATTATACTGATATCATTTTTGCACAGGTTCGATACGAAAGCAGGAAAAGACTTGCAGAGCAGCGACCACGAGTGAAAGGACAGTTTATTCGTCAGCTACAAAACGGAACTCTGCCTAAGGACAAAGACGAAATGCGAATAGTCCATCAATGAGAAAAAATAGTTTTTAGGCAAATTAATGTAGCATAGCCATTAAGATAGATATACAGGTTTGTAGTTTTTTTGTGTTGTGTTATGTGTGTATGTCTTGTAAGCCTGAGAATTAGGGGATTGATGATAGTTGCAACCCAAGATGTTTCAATTTTTATTTAGTTATTGGTTTATTATGTACTTAGCTTAGTAGGTGAAATTTGTCTTGCATTTGAGAGAGTTGAAACGTTTAATGGTGAACTTTGCAAGTATTTGTAGTTTGGGCAAGGAACTTGAGAATTCATTTGATTCGTCTATTATGTATATATATAGTTGCACAAGAATATTTAAAGGAGAATTCTTCATGTTTTTAATACAATATTTACCATTTCAAATATACATAAAAAAAAAATCTCTACCGAGCTCTGTTGGAAACCACCTCTCTATTTCACAAAGGTGGGAGAAAGATTTGGGAACACTCCATTCTCTTAAAATTTCACTTATGAGATTAAATTAAGTATATGTTATTATTGTTATTGTTCCAATAAAGGCATAATCCATGAACAAAAATTTAAATTTAGTTATAGCTAGCAAGTAAATACATTAACTTTGAGTATGCACATTTAGACAATTGAATTTGTTTCCGTTGTATCATTGAACACTTTTAGCTTAAAAAATGATCATTAAGTAAATTGAAATATCTAGATATACCAGCAAACTATCAAATTGGTCCACGGCAACTCCAAAACCAAATGTCATGAAACTAAGTAGCAAAAATGGTGACAAATGTATAGCAATTCCATTTTCTAGGTGTCATCACATCATAAGACTCCACCGTTACACATAACACAAAATTACATATTAGTCGGCAGCTACTAGCCAAGAATCTTCTTCCTAAGCTAAAGTAACAAAAAACAAAAGAATTTGCATTGAAAACAACTAGCAAAGAGAGAACCTTATTCCCTTCTTTTTTTTCTTTCATAGATTCTATCTTTTTATTCCACCTTTTCTCACCACTATCACTCACTTAACAATTCAAACACTTTGTTAAATAATCTACTTGTTGGTTTTAATTACACTTGATCATTTTATTGTTCATGTAAGCCTCTCTTATAGTTTTCTTTCTTTTCTTGTGGTTACATTAATGAGGTCTTTTTCTTTTTCTTTTCACGTATCTAACTTTATATAACAGGTCAACATCGAATTAAAAAAGCACAAATGACTTAATGTTTGGAGCAAAAGAAAAGAAAATTAAGGCAAGTATACAAGATTAGCTAGAAGAAATTTTGAGGTGAGCTTTTTTTTTTTTTTTTATAAAATCTTCTTCTACTAGTTACTAGTTAGTGCTTATATTAATTGGGAGAATTTACTTTCTTTTTCGATATGTAAAACTTATATACAGGTGAACATCGACTTAAGAAGCATCAAGCAAGTTCTAAGTGGAACTAATTAATTTGTAGAGAAAATTAATTAAGACAAAATGAGTGATTATGACCAACAAAAGATTCAAAATGAAAGTGTTGGTTATCCTCAAAAACCTTCTCCTTTACCATCCTCTAATGATCCAAGAAAATATCCATCATCACCTACAAGAAGTCCAGCCAAAACTTTGTGCACTTTCTTGTTAATTTTAGTCATCTTGGCTGGCCTTGTTGTGCTCATATTATGGCTAGTTCATAGACCCCACAAGCCAAATTTTAGTCTAGTTGGTGCTGCCATATATGATTTAAATGTAACATCCCCTCCTTATATGTCAACCACCATGCAATTCACAGTGTTGGCAAGAAATCCAAATAGGAGAGTTAGATTAGATTATGGCCAATTTTCAGCTATTGTTTACTACAAGGGTCAAGCAATTACACCTCCAGTGGTGCTTCCACCTTTATTTCAGGTAAAATTCACATACTCTATTCGTTTCAATTTATTTGTCTGAGTTTGACTTGATACAAAATTTACCAAAATAAATAAGACTTTACTTTTTATTGTGACGGAGGGAATACAAGTTGTTTTCGCCCATATAATTATTGTATATTTGCATATAATCATTGTGTATATATATATATACCGTGAATAAATCCGCAGCCAAGGCTCGCACAGAACCATGAGTTAATTTTGGACGTATTTAATTTCAGAAAACAAAAAGCACGGTGATATTATCGCCGTTGATAAGAGGTGCATCGGTACCTGTGTCGGTGGAAGTAGCAAATGGATTACTGATAGATGAAGTTTATGGAGTTGTGGGATTGAGACTAGTTCTTATGGGGAAAATGAGATATAAAGCTGGAATTGTAAAGACTAAACACTATGAAGTTTATGTCAAATGTGACATGTTGGTTGGGTACAGAAAGGGATTTATGGGTCAAGTTCCTTTGCTTGGTTCTCCAGATTGTCAACTTGATTTATGAAGTTTTTTTTTTTATTTGAGAATAAAAGAGACTTAAGTGTGTACTATGAACTTGGAGATTTGTTTCTTCTTATATCAAAAGTTGCAATGTTGTAATCATAGTTGTATGTTCTCATTCCAGCCACCCTTTAATTTGTAAGCAAAGTTTCAATTAGTGCCTCTTCTTCTTCTTTTTACAAATTAAAGTGAGCTTTTCTTTAATAAGTCTACTCTTTTTTTTTTAAAGTTTATTATGCTATTGAAATGTTGGAGGGTTAGTTTGTTTCTTTTTCAACACTTCTGAATTCATTATTTTGATTCATGAATTTAGTTATTTTTATAAGTAAAATTGTAACAAATAGTAGGTGTAAATTTATAATTTTAAAAATATAATAGGTTCAATATTAAAATCTTAAAGATTGAATTCAAATTCTTACTTCAAAAGATAGATGTTGTTGCCTCGTGGCTCTTGTATTTATAACAGAAAATAGATAGCAAATTTCACTCGCCTTTCTTTCATCTTGCTCGTCACTCTCTCATGTATCTTACATACCAGA
The DNA here is from genome assembly GCF_019186545.1 of Solanum stenotomum. NCBI lineage: Eukaryota > Viridiplantae > Streptophyta > Magnoliopsida > Solanales > Solanaceae > Solanum > Solanum stenotomum. Next base: position 1,093,711 of record NC_064286.1, read on the forward strand.
TATATGTGAATCACTTCAGATACATATAGATACATGTGTCTAGTGTGTTCTAATGTGATTCTCATGTATATGTGATACTTCCGAATTTCGCTCGCCTTCCTCTTCAATCTCACTCGTCTCTCCTTATTTTTGTGTATCTGGTAGCAAAAATACATGTTTCTAAGTGTAAGATACGTAAAAAAACTCTTAATTAGTAGTAATATACATAATATTTTAAAAGTATAAATAATTATAGTATATATAGTAGTGAAGTATGACTAATTATGTAATTTTTTCAATATTATAGATGTGTAGATATACTTATCATACATATAAATACAATGTACTTTATTATTATTATGCTTGTGAATACAATATATTCGCTACAAATATATTATATACGTGCGAATACACTTGTTATGTACACGAACATAGTGTAGTTCACTATTATTAATTTATTATGCACATGAATTAGGTCATATTCTATTACATAGATATTGTATAGACACTAATACACGTTCACTATTATTATGCGTACAAACTATGTTTCGTAATTAAGCAAAATCTCATTATCTTTTTTTTTTTAAAAAAAAAAAATCTAAATAGAAATAATATCAAACAAGTACATTTAAGAAAACCCAAATGTCCAATGAAATAGCACCATAAATTCCCTATCCAAAGCAGATGATGATAGGGTTCATCCCACAAAGGCATAAATGGGTGGCTCTTAATACTTTTGAGAGCTCCAAGAAATCTTACATTTCACTATTGACAATAAATATTTTTCAAAATATCCCAAATTTTATTTTTTCAGAAAATATATACGTAATATTTTCTTCTTAAAATTCAAAAATTAGCCATTTATTTGGTACTCATCAGGAAAAGAAATCTTGTTTACTATTTTTTTTTATTTTGGGAGTTTTTGATTTTCAATTAAGTGAGAAGCAAATGGCCTCTACAACTTCCCCTTCACTTTCTCTCTCTTCTTCATCGACCCTCGTCGACGGCAAGACAACTCGTCAGTCCGCTGCCGTGGCATCGTCGCAATGTGTGACACTACCCACCCTTCCGCCGCCGCCGGCCGTTCAAAGCCGTGCTGCCAGAACCACTGCTTACTGTAAGTAACATTATAACACCACTGGTTATGTTGAACCATTTCTTCTTAAAGTTGAAATGATGGACAAACGAACATTGATTTGCAAATAATATTCACTGGCCAAGGCATGACATAGATAGTAGACAGTCAATTATCTTAAAACTAGTTAATCTGATAGACCAGGAAGAGAGTGCTAGTTCAATTACCTGCTATGCAATAGCCGGAGGATCTTCCAATCCTATAATAAGGAAGTAGCTTCTCTGTTGTATGGGCTGCTCCATTGATAACATAGTTTAAAATGTTTTGTTCATGTTGTATTATAGGACAATTTATAACAAAAGTTAGTTTGAAATTGTAAATGTCGTAAAGAAACAGACTGGATCAAGCATTCAGAAAGAATGTATAAATTAGATTGGACGAAGTAACTTGTAGTTTATACTAAAAAGTTAATAGTGTCTTTTGTTAGAGAATGTTGGCTACTCCACTCACTCATTGCCTTAAGGTTTTACGTTGGATGTTCAAATTCTTTCATACCTTTGTAATTTCCTTGACGTGGATGTGCTGTGATGCAGGTAGAAAGATTGCAAGGAATGTGGCCGCAATGGCTACATCAACTGGAGAAGTTGCCACAGCAGAGGCCACAGCTGAAACAGCAACCACTGAGCTACCATCAGAGCTTGTCCAAAAAATTCAAGAAGTTGTAAGGACATAATACGTACTACTAGCTTTTTCAACTTTACTTGTTTCTTGATTTTCTCCCCCCTGAATATTGATACCTATCTGATTTCTTCTTTTAGTGGGACAAAGTTGATGATAAGTATGCAGTCAGTTCATTGGGTGTTGCTGCATTTATTCTGCTTTGGAGCTCCACTGGAGTGATCTCGGTACTGCTACTAATTGCTAACTTAGCACTTTTTTAGTTCCATTTTAGTTCAGGTGTTGCAAACTATAACAAACTTGACAAAGGGACTTGCTTAATTGTGGCAGGCAATTGACAGGCTTCCTTTGATTCCTGGTGTTCTTGAGCTTGTAGGAATTGGTTACACCGGTGTAAGTTGAAATATTTTCACTCTTAGCCACTACTCTGTATGTTGTAACCTGAATGCTCTATAACCAATAATTACACTGATAGGGTAAAAAATAAACGTTACACTTAAGTTAAATCCTTTCTTTGAACCATATTGCATAGGCATTAGCATCATATTTCATCAATGCTTCTTTGGTTAAGCTTTTAATCGATCACCATGTTATCTTGAACTCATTTACACGTTTTTGGGGGATCTTCCCTTCCTCTGCAGTGGTTTGCCTACAAGAACTTGATCTTCAAACCCGACAGGTAATTTCCGTTTCTTTGTATATGGACTAGTGGAAGCTAAGTTTATTATTCATTCCTTTGTGTTCATCCTACCTTACCTCTCTGCTTATTACCTTTTGCTGCTAACAGAGAAGCTTTGATAGTAAAGATCAAGGAATTGTACAAGGATATTCTTGGGAGCAGCTAAACGGAAACAGAGTCCCGATGCTGCTGCAGAGACATGATCAAAATAGATTTCAGTTGAGCAATCTTGCAGCTTTGCTCTTCAAAATGTAAACTCTGCTTCGTTCTTTTGCTATCTTTTTATTCTAACAGAATAAAATCCAACTGAACTATGTCTATATTATGTGCTTATCTGTATATTGTCTTTTCATTTCCTCACCTTCAGTATGTTTTCATTAGCAGTTGGAAGTTAATGTATATCAATGCTTTCAAGTAAATCCATATCTTTGGTAATTCAATGGCTTAAAAGAACTTGGACAATAAAACATGTTACTATGGTTATTTAGTCAATAGCTATACATTCAAATCGTTAAGAGGCAATGCCTCATCCTAGCAGGGAGATTGTTGACTACGGGCTCGGCTGAACCCAGTAACTTTGGCTCAAACTCTATGTTTGTTTCTAAAGTTAATTGAATTTGTACAAATTACTCCCAGTAACTTAAAAATATTAGAATCTAGAACCCAACAACAACAATATATCCAGTGTAATCCCACAAATATGGTCTGGGTAGGGTAGGGTAGGATAGAGTGTACCTAGACCTTACTCGTATCTCGTAGAGATAGAGCGGTGGTTTCCTAAAGCATCTCAAAGCAGTTTGAAAAAGGAAATATGAAAATGAAAGTAGTAACAATAATGAAATAATGTGACATGGACAACAGTAAATAGCATACATGAAAAAAAAAGAATAGTAACAACAACGAAATGATGTGATACTGAACCACAAGAAACATAGGTGGTAACAACAATCGAAGAACAAGAAACTACGAGAATAGTGTTAGTACTATTGGTAAGAAAGTAGGAGATACGACCACCTAGCCTATCCCATAGGGAAGAAAGAGAATGCTCAACTACCAACTAACTTTCTATTCTAATCTGCGACCTCCAAACCCTCTTATCTAAGGTCATGTCCTCAGTAAGCTCAAGATGCGTCATGTCCTTTTTAATCACCTCCCCCAATATTTCTTCGATCAACCTCTACCTCTCCGAACACCCACCAATGCCAACCTCTCACACCTCCTCACTATGACATATATACTTCTCTTCATATACCAAAACCATCTCAACATTCCCTCATCTTGTCCACCGCCACCAAGGAAGCCACTCTCACTGTTTCTCGGATATCTTGATTCCTAATCTTATTTTCTATTATGCCCACACATCCACCTCAGAATCTAGAACCCATATACATAATCATAAATCTTCTATCAATTTGTTTACCAAACAGAAAAACAAACTTGTAAATCCAAATCATGTTTCTGCATGTTCTCTCCTGAATTGGCAGCAAAACAGTACTAGCTAAATGCAAAATTCTGCAGCAACCATGTAATCCTGTTTCCATACATAAGTCAATTTTTTGGATCTTTGTTCTTGAGCCAAAACACAATTGCATTGTGAACGCATAAGTTTATTGGAATTAGTTGGAGTGTCTGCCACAAAACTATGAACAAGAAACATCATTAACTCGTAGATATATTCATTTAGCTTCTTCTTCCCCACGAGTGTGGAGAACAAGTTATGTCTTTAAAGCGTTTACTAACTTATGTCTTTCATATACCCCTCATGTGCATGTCTTTTTCTTTTTCATTGGCAAAGCAAATTCTTTTTGATAATAGTTAGTGGGAGACTCAAACATAGAACCTCTGCTTACTCTGATACTATGTTGAATTGTGCGATCATCTCAACTAAATGTCTTAATGGTTTGAGATAGCACACTCTTATTTACTGAATTGTGTCTTCAACAAGTGTTTATATGATGGTTGGCAGATATAAGAAAAACTACTAAGTTACCCTTTTATAAAATATATAAGAAAAGCTTAAGTTACCCTTTCAAACAAAAATATAAGAAAAACTTTTCTTTGATCGTACTTCCTCTGTTCTTGTAATGCTTCTTAACTATAAACCAAACCTTTACTAATTAGACAGCACCGTATGGATTAGTACAATTGACAGGTTCGGATTGGACGCGATCAGTCCAGAAATAACCGCCATAAAAACTTTAATCATACTAGAGTAAGTTGCCATTTTAGTCCCAACTGCCTGTATGTGGATGTGGAGACTTTCTATACCATTACTCCATCCATTTCATATTAAGTGAAGTACGTGTTTCGGGCACAAAGTTTAAGAAGAAATAATAAGATTTTTAGTATTCGTAGTCTTAAACATATCATGGCATTTCTATTTCCAAATACAAAAAAAAAGTGTTAAACGAACTAAAAATGAAGGTATCACATCAAATGGAACTGAGGAATATATAAATATTACTTATTAGGAATACTAGGATATCAATGAAATTTGGACAAAAGTTACAATGACATCCTCTCAAACTAGAGAAACAAACAAGTAGTAATATAAATATTATTAGGAATCAATGTCAAACATTCAAGCTGGGCTAAGTTACAAATTCCAGTCCCAGAGTGCCATAAAAATACATAATCATAAGAGCCAAGTAGGTTGTGGAAATCTACTTGTAAAATTCCATGATCCAAAAATTACAGACACAACATATTAGGTTAACGCCTTTGAATCCAGCTTCACTTGCCAATGCCCGAAACTCCTGTTCAGAACGCTCTTTGCCTCCCGGATTCTGAACCATCATGATCAAATCACATTGTGAAACTCCAACAACTGTGGTATCAGTATCAGGTTTCACTGGCAGATTGGCCTCCACAACAATCACCTTTCCGTTGTCCGGTAGAGCTTTATGGCAGTTCTTCAGCAATTTGAGGCAGTGACCATCACTCCAGTCATGAAGGATCCACTTTTCATCAATAAACACAGAATGTCCTTGTTAATCACAGGTTATAGATACCATTGGTGAAGAACAGGAATGCAAGACTATGCAAGTAGTTAAGTTCTAGCTGACACAAATTGTATGAGACTTCTTTTTTATTTCACAAATTGGTCAACCCAAAAGTATTTGGATTTGGGTCTGCTAATTTGTGAAACAAAAAGATGCCTTACATAACTTGCATCGGTTATGTGAGGTACAAAATAAAGTTTCTTGAAGGTGTTTGACTGAACATGAAATCTAAGAAATTAGAGAAAACTTTCGACATGTAAGCCAAATATATGCACGGTACATAAATACTGCCTCTGCAAAAGATTTGGACATTACCTTCATAAAAATAGCATCTCCTTGTGGAACACTTTCAAACATATCTCCCCCAACATGATCCACCCCTGCAATATTTATCATTACAAATTCAGTTCATGTTAGGAATTGACAGAGCTCTACCATTTTAGAAAATCCATCGATTAAATAATCTCGTTATTATTTAAACTTCGTATTATAACTTATTGGCAAACCAAACGACCCATTGGTTTGTAATTTAAATCTCTAACATTGAACTAAAGTATCAAAGTAAACAATAAAACAAAAATTAGAGAATTAAGGTACCAAGATAGGAAGGTGCATGTTGAACAACATGAGGCAAATCAAAATTAGTGCCCTTAATTGTGGGGTATTTAGATGTAATCATCTTGAGATTAACTCCGAGACCACCTCCAACATCAACCAAAGTTTTGAGATTCTCAAAACCTTTGTAATTTTCAAGTATTTTTTTCATGACAACAGTTGTGTGGTTGATCATTGCCTTGTTGAAAACATCATTGAACTTTGGGTCCAATTTTGGATATTCAAATGCATGTACACCATGCACCCTGTCAAATGGAACTCCACCTTCAAGTACTGCATCTTTTAGTTCAAACCTGTAATTTAAATTAGATAGAGAGGGTCAGAAATACAACAACTATAATTACGCCTCAGTCTCATATGGAAGCAATTAATTCCCAACCATCTAGCAGTAATAACAATATATTCAGTGTAATTCCACGAGTTCGAGATTGGCAACATATATACCCTAACTATATCCATCAATTTCTTGAAATTATATTGTACCCGTGATCTTTGGCAATTGAGTGGACATAGGCTCATGCAAAAGTGTTCTCTTAGCAATTTATATGCTAACTTGAATGATGTATTTGTTAACATGATCATTGTAATTAACTCACAAATTCCATTAGTCTCATTATTTCTCTAAGTTAGTGTTAACTTTGTATCATATATATGAGATCACTTCACACTTAATTAGAAATCTCCAATTCGAGCTAGGAAATGGAGCCATTCACTCTGTAATAGGCCCTAGGCATCATGGATTTGAATTAGTCGGCCTAGTGAGTTTTGGATACTGGATGGTTCGACACAAAAGCTCTAATATATTCTGAATTTGTTTGGTTATACTAGGATGGACCACATACAATTGACATGATAAAAATTTGGTTGAAATTTAAGAGTCTTGTGATAAAAAAAAAAGGGTAAGATTGCTGCAGTAAAAAGACAAAACTGACCAGCTGTTAATGAATACTTTATCTTGAAGCAAAGCCAACAATGGCCCCATGGATGCACCATCTTGATCACGTACAAAAAATTTCCCCACTCCCGACAGACCATAACACCTTTCCGTCACCCCATTTCCCTCCTCAACAACAGAGCAATCGAGTAAAGAATAACTAGCTAGGACATAAAGCATCCGGTCTAGCATGGTAGCGGCATCAGAGTTCTTACAGTTAGGCATGTGAGACACAATTTCTAAAGCAGATAGTTTAGTGGCTTTATCTTTTGCGAGTATCTCAAAAACATCCAACTGGATCGTTGAGTGCAACACGAAGGGAAGCACTGACGATGAGAGTAGTTGCATGGCGTACGTGCAATTACGCTCTTCGTCTTCGGATTGTGTTGGTAACTGGATATTTGCTGTGGATCCCATGGCTGAAAAAGCCTTAGAGATGAACAAGAAATATGAGTTAAGAGTTGATGTTTTGGAGTGTTTTGTTAGGCCTCAAGATGATGTATAATGGGGTTAGAGTACCCTTTTATAAGTATCAAACCAAGAATTGTTGTTTTGTCAAAGATTGGTCATCATTGATTTCTTGGTGGGAATATTGGTTGAATTATTAATGTGTCTGCTTCTCATTCGTTTTTGTTTTTGTTTTGTTTTTTTTCAATTGCATAGTGGCATTCTATTGGTAGCCATATGCAAAGGCGAAAGTATACCCCACTTAAAAAAACAAAGAGAAATTAATGACACATAAAATTTTGTAGTTAACAAAAAAAATAATTTATGCTAATCTCATTTAGTTATAAATTAGTGGACGGATTCTAAGAAAATTTAGCTAGGATCTATTTATGGATGGATAAATTATATAGCTAGTTTTTTTTTTCTTTCTAGTAGTGGTTCACCTAAACTCAATAGTTCTTTTATTCAAATGTTGAGTACTCTTTCTGTTCCAGTTTATTTTAAAGCTTAAATTGTTATTAAATATAGAAATGTGTTATTATTTTTGTTACTGATTAAAAAGAAAAGTAATCATATAAATGGAGATAGATGAAGTATATATCTCCTCCATTACAAAAAACATAAAAGTGTCCCTTCTCGGGTTTAGCTCTTCCGATGTGAATTTCAGCCTTTAGGGCAAAAAGCTAGACATACAATCACCTTTTGAAAAAAAGGAAAAAACTTGAAATACACTCCACAATCAGTGACAACTACCAAATACAAACCTCTAAATAAGAAAAAATTTAAAAAATTAAAAACTATCCTCAAATATCTTAGCAAATCCACCTTTGATTTTGAAATGGCCTGTTATCAACTTGATCCACACGTTATCACTTAAGCTACAATTTGATGCTTGACACAGATTCTTACCAGGGGCGGATCTAGTAAGGCCAAAGGGATGTCACGTGACACGACTTTGTTGAATTTTTTTGCTAAATATGCATATATAATTAAGATGGATATCTTATTAAAAATATTTGTCTCATATTATTTTATCACTTACTAAATAAAGATAGAATTATTAATTTTTTCTCATTTCACCCCAATAATTAATATTATCTCTGTCCACTTTTAATTGTCATAATTTCCCTTTTTAGAATCAAACTATAAAAACTTTGACTAACAATTTACGATGTATTTTTTATCATATTGATAATTAAAAAAATGCAATTTATAGTACTTTTCATATAATTTTTTAATATCTAATTTTTTTTGTTTAAAATATCAAATTAATGTAATCTAATTTAACTCGGAAAATTAGTCAAATTGACTTTTGAAAAGTGCAACATAACAAATAAAAGTGGACGAAGGGAGTATGACCTTTGGAAATTTAAACAAATTTTGAACATCTAAGAATTTTTTCATAGAATCGCACTTATTTTTCAGGTTACTAATTAATTTTACATTTTATGAAAGCTAAAACTTATAAGTAGTTATTTTTGTTTAAGAAATGTATTTTAAACCTTATTCAATTTTAAAAAATTAATTTTGAAACTGTTAATTACTAGTAATATTATTTTTTATCTCACGTTCTTGACTGAACGAAGTAGTAGTGGGTCGCTCCTTTTCCTTCTTCCATGTGCACAGTTGCTTCCTGTATATGTGAGTTGGTGGTATGTATAGTTATTATCTTTTTTGTTTTTTTAACTATTTTTTTGTGTTTACTTTTTGGATTAAAAATTAATGCTTTTGGTAAAAGAATAATATAATTTGTAAAAAAAGTTAGTGAAGCACAAGGTCCACTAAAAAAAGTGGAGAGTAGGCCACTTAACATGTGGGAAATTAGTTGGTTTACTGGCTGCTTTACTGAACAAGACAATTGTCAAGCATTTTCTTTCTTCATATTTTCCTCATATAATATACCATTATAATATGTTTTCTTCACCTAACCATCATATTAACATACAATTAGTTAATTGACTCTAAGATAATTAAATACATAAAGTTGTTTTCTCTCTTGACTTTTAATAATAGATATACAGATTCCCATTGTATCCTCTTTAAATTTTATTTATTTACTCGTCATTACTTTATTAAAATTGTGAAAAATAAATTATGAATACAAACAATATCATAGTCTACTTGAAGTACAATATCGATATTTACAAATTTTATTTCTTTATTATATTGTTTAATATGTTCATGGATAATAAGATCACATTATATATGAAGATACATTGAATGTGTGATAGATTTTTTTTTCCTTTGATAAGTTACTGCTGAAATTTGACTACATATTAATTTACTATAATTGGACAAATATTTGTTGTAAGAGATGAATGTATTACTAACCAACCACTTCTATTTAGTGATGACATATGAAGATACATTTCAATTTCATGTGTGTTATTTTTTTACCTTAATAAGTTATTGTTGAAATTTGCAAGAAAGAGTCTTCAACTAGACATTTTTCCTTTTTTAAAAAATAAATAAATTTAAATCTTTGTTTGGTATAACAAAATAAAAAATAAAATAAATATATATATTCTTCTCAACCAAATCATGAAACCTCCTTTATATTATTCTTTTTCAGTCCACTTTTTCTTTGTGATGATTTAAAGTTGTTGCACCTAACATTACTAGATTTGTTTTTCAATCACTTTCTAGATGGAAAGATATCTACGTAAGGTTTTTTTTTTAGCTCCGTAAGTGACGTTTACCATTTTGAATGATTCTCTCTTGTCACTCTAAATAATCCTATTAATGCTAATCTTTTTTGAATTCTAAACCAAATTCCACAAGAGAAACTTCCTCACTCTACTTATTGTCCCATAACTAACTAGTATCTTGGCTAATGTGCTTCAACAAAATAGTAAAAACACTAAATAAAGAACACATTATTTTTCTGTAAAAATATCCGGCTCACAAAAGATGTAAGAATCACAACATGTACATCTACAACATTTAACCACAACTTTATTTAACCATAATGAGCCTTTCAACCAGAGATTAATTACAAACTTATGTAACATAAAAAATTGTGAACTCTAATTCTTAATAACTCACAAACCTCTCAAGGTATATGTTCTCAAGTCTTTAAGTTATCCCAACTTGAAGACTATAATCAAATAACACACTAAAACTAAGATTACATCAATAGTACACTCAATGAACAACTCCTAATACATGAACGCTAAAACTTTTAGCCTAACTCTACATTAGGACCTGGTTCTTCAATGTGTTCCTTCAATATTCAAACAACATTGGGGCAGTCAATTTGCTAATTGTTTTTGCTCTGTGAATGCACGCCTTGTTCTGAGTGACTGCACTTCTATTTAAGCACAACTCTTCAGAGAGTTGTTCTTCACTTCAAACTCCACCTCAACTCAAAACTCTCTTGATTTAAAATTCTACATCAAGTAAAGTTCCTTCTTAAAATCAAACTCCTTGCTTTTAGTATTTGAACTCCAACTCTTCAATTCAACACATGTTTGTTTCCTTGACTTAATCAGAAGTAACCATTATTCGTTCATTGATTTTTGTACACTTGTCTTTACTAATATATGATCTTGTTACGGATTCAGCTCCTTGAAATAGTATGTATCTGTGAACTAGACTTACCCGTTTCATGTCACTTTGTCAATCATCAAAACTTTATATAACCTAGCTAACATCACTTTAAAAATTCAAGTGCTCCTCCACTTTGTATTTTATACTTCTTCTTTTTTATACTTGAATTTATAATAAATTTTATCAAATTAGGTTGCACGATAATAACATGCTCAATGACTTTTTACACCGAATTGATGGCAAAAATAAGTATTCTTCCATGCATTTGAAGCCACATAGTAAGTATTTGTTGTGGGACTCTCATTTGTATAAAAAGAAATATCCTTAACATAGTATAAATGAATACAACGTATCCAACGGTGATCCTTCTAGTTCCCAGCATGTTTTAGACACTGCAACCTTATTCTAAATTGCTAAGATGAGTAAGTTTAGGAGTGCACAATGTATCTCAATCCATCAATGCCTATTTGAATTGTATTAATCCCTGACAATATGTAACTCCTATCGTCAGGGGCATATTCATATTCATATTTTTGAGAGAATGGTGCATTATTACAAAATAAGTAACGGGATACAAAAATTAAAGACCACCAGCAGAAATTAAAAACCACTTTAAAATAAGGCAAAACATGATAAAAAGGAGCTTCATTCTTCTCATAAAGTAAGGTCATATGCAATTGTTAGCCCATATTCGCTGAGGTCTGGCCCAATTAAGTTGGATTCTATTCCATTTTATTTTGGAAAGTTAATTAATGGCATCATATGGTAACTTAGCTCACTAAATGGGCTCATAAAACAATTTAAGTTAACGAAATTGGCACCCGACAGTATAACTATATTCATATTTCATGCTAAAAGATTAGTATTTCATATGCTAGAACTAAACCCGTTAAAATAATTGTACAATTTCAAAAACAAATCGCTCTTCTAAAGGTTTTATCCAAATACCTTTTCAAATTTTCTCTCCAAATGTCTTATCTTTATATCTGAATTCTTATGTTGAAATTGATGAAATACTTTTTTTTTTTTTTTGGGGGGGGGGGGGGNCGTAGATTATCATACACTCAATGGATGAATTTTTCGAGATGTTTTCTTTAAGTTCAAATTAATAATGGAAAGGAGATTTGTATCGAATGAGGTTTTCAAATCCTCATCTAATCATTGTAGATAAGGATTATTTTTTAGTAAGGTGATGTTGAATTTTATTGAAAATGTCTTACGGAGTTTGAAATTAATTTCGGAGGTGTTTGGATATTGACTTGAGGCATAATTGAGCTAAATTTTAGATTGAAAATTGAGGTAGATCTAAAGCCTTATACATGCATATCAGTGTATATTACATTAGATATATATATATTCGTGTATGTCCTATATACCATGTGTATATGAGTATATTCATGAATGGGTAAATCACATAAATATGCAATATTACAAAAATATTTACCATCTATAGCAATATAATTTTTCTAACTAAATATAACATTTTTTTAGAATTAAAAAATTGTAATGTTTATCTTCCTTCGCCTCTTTCTCTGCCCTTTTTCTCTTCCTCCTCTTCTTTTTTTATTTTTCTTCTTCTTTGTCGTCTCTTTCTGTGTCATTCTTTCTCTTCCTCCTCTTTTTTTTAATTCTTTTTTTTTTTAAATTTTCATTCAAATAACTATTTTTAAATCAGTTTTTGCCCATATTTCACTATTTTTATCCAAAAACACGACGAGAAGAGGAATAGAAAAATAAAAAATTTGTACAATATCATGTTCTCAAATAGAAATTTCAAATCTTTAAAATTATAAAAACAAGAGTTCACCATTGATGGTCACTATAAAGATTTATTTTGAATTCATTATTTGAATTTTACGAATTTGTGTTTAGTTTTTTTTTTTTTATGACAAGGGAAATCCCCAGCCGCTACCCTTTGGGTAAAACTCCGGCTCCTATGCAATAGCTTGCAAACCACATAGGAGAGGTAACTCACACTAGGCAAACCTGGTTTGATGAGCTCGACCCCGAAGGCAAACCCCTTGCTTTCGCTGGCAAGGAGTTTTGAACTTGAGACCTTAGCTTGGATAGGTTGTTCCTACAAATAGTTGAAAATGTCGTTTGGAGTTTATATCCCAATTTTAAGAGGGTTTGGTTAAGTTTATAATTGATTTTAGGAGAAATATTAGATTAAAACTCGAAAAAGGTGAAGTTTATGGAATGGTATTGCGATTGTATTAAAGTTGTATTAGATATATTTCATAATTGTATTAAAATCACGAACAATACATTTATAATACATATTACAAACTTCACTCCTTTTTAGTGATATCAACCAAAATAATTTAAATAACACACTTGTAATATATTTATAACATATGTAGAATACATTTGTAATACATATTGCAAACATCACTCATGTTCTTAGTGATACAAACTAAAATAATTTATAACACACATATAATACATGTTTTATTCATGAATAATACAAGTTTAATTCAGTCTATAGATTATTGTCTTGTCTTTCATTAGTTACGTTTTTCATTTATTGTTAATTTTCTCTTCTAATTCAACTTTAATATTGTATAATTCATTTTTAATGCAAATTTAATTCATTTTGTAGTTTATTATTTGTTACTGTTAGATTACTTGTTTAATTCATTATTGATATAAATTTAATTCACTTTATAGATCATTGTCTGGTATTTCATTAGTTACATTTTTTATCCATGCTTAATTCAACTTTAATATTTGTGTATGCACTTACAAGTTAATTCATTTTGCAGTTTATTGGTTGATTTGTTATGATTGAATTACTTCTTTAATTCATTATTGAAGCAAGTTTTATTCAGTTTACAAATCACATAATGCTCTTTCGTTTGCTACATTTTGCATTTGTGTTTAATTTGCTTCTAATTCAACTTTAATATGTGTGTAATACATTTTTTATTCAAGTTTAATTCATTTGACAGTTTATTATGTTTCTTCATTTGTTACAATTAGATTACTTGTCTAATTAATTATTGATGCAAGTTTTATTCAGTCTATGAATCGTTGACTTCTCTTTCGTTTGCGATTAGTTTTGATAGGTTGTTCCTACAAATAGTTGAAAATATCGTTTGGAGTTTATATCTCAATTTTAAGAGGGTTTGGTTAAGTTTAGAATTGACTTTAGGAAATATATTGGATTGAAGCTCGAAAATGATGAAATTTACGGAACTATATCGCATTTGTATTAAAGTTGTATTAGATATGTTTCGCAATTGTATTAAAATCATGAACAATACATCCTACATTTATAATACATATTGCAAACTTCACTCCCTTTTTAATGATATCAACTAAAATAATTTAGGTAACACACTTATAATATATTTATAATACATGCACAATACATTTTTAATTAATAAGTATTGTAAACATCACTCACATTCTTAGTGATACAAACCAAAAGTAATTTATAAGACACATATAATACATGTTTTATTCATGAATAATACATTTATAATACGTATTGCACACTTTACTCATATTTTACGGATACCAACAAGAATAATTTAGGTAACACACTAATAATACATTTATAAGATATGCACAATACATTTTTAATACATATTGCAACCATCGCTCATTTTCTTAGTGATAAAAGCAAAGATAATTTATAAGATACATATGATATAAGTTTTATTCATGAATAATATGAGTTTAATCCAATTTATAGATCGTTGTCTTGTCTTTTGTTAGTTACATTTTTCATTCATTCTTAATTCTCTCTTTTAATTCAACTTTAATATTGTGTAATACAATTTTAAAGCAATATAATTTATTTTGTAATTTTTTTATTTATTTGTTACTATTGGATTACTTGTTTAATTCATTATTAATACAAGTTTAATTTACTCTATAGATCATTGTGTGTAATATATTTTTAATTTAACTTTAATATGTGTGTAATACATTTTTAATTCAAGTTTAATTCGTTTTGCAATTTGTTATGTCACTTCATTTGTTACGATTAAATTATTTATTTAATTAATTAATTAATTATTAATACAAATTTTATTCATTCTACGAATTATTCACTACTCTATGAAGAAAGTAGAGAGAGAAACAAAATCAAAAAAAGCAACAGAAAGAGAGAGAAAGAGCAGCAAAAAGAAAAAAACAACAAAAAGAAAGTAAGAGAGAAAGAGCAACAAAAAGAAAGGAGCGAGCAAGAGAGAAAAATTAAAAAAACTGATAGAGAAAAAAAGAGAAAGAGGCGAGAGAGAGAAAAAAATCTAATAAAATATATAATATTATTTTATATTGCTATAAATGGTAATAATTAAAGAGTATATCTAAAATAAGTAATTATTTTTTAAAAATGATCCACTCAAGTAATTAACTTTATATATATATATATATATATTCTGATACAGTATGATATACGCATATCCTAATACATGATATATAGTATGATACGCGCATAATTGTTACTATTATACATACTTTCTCTATTATTTCTTCTTCACTACGGTAACATTTAGGAAATAATCTGTCATCAAGATGCAGGTGTTCACTTATGTTTTCTTGGAGGAAAAAAACAATTCCCTAGGCAATAAACCTAAAAATAAGGTTGGATAATAATTTTGTTGAGTATTGCGTTTGGATTTCATTTTTTATTTTTTTATATATAAAAATAAAAGGATATAGACACTCAAAGAAGATTCGTGAACTAAATTTTTTTCAAAAAAGCAGTCGCCAAGTGGTGTCTTGTGCAACCACAATTTCTCTAGTGACAAAATTTGGATCTCACGAACTTCCTAATAAAGTAGCCAACACGCGCTCTACCCGACATTCCACGTCATCCATATGGCCCCACATTTGATTACGTGACAGCACTTTTGTTACCTTTTTTCCTATAACTGAGCGAGTTAATCCACTCAACTCGGTTTCCAATTGAGTCCAGCCCAGTTTGTGGTTGAGATTACGATTTGTAACCCTTCCGCTTTCTATCGTTTCGAAAAAGTGCAAATTAGGTCCCACCGAATAGACACAAACCACTCATATACAGACACGTGGAATTTCTTCCTCTTGCTCTTCTCCCTTGTTCATTTTCTAGCCTCTAATTTATTTTCTATTTATTGAAATTGAAATTGAATCAAGTCAGAAAAATACTAGTGGCTGAGATTTTTCTTTGAGATTTTATGGGAAATGAAAAAGCTGTCACCTGTCATAGTTTAGTGCTACCTTTGCCTCAAACCTGCTTTCTTCATCTTCATACTTTTTCTTCTTCAATTCTTCAGTTTTACTTGTGAAATGGTTTTCTCCGATCTACCATTGTTATTGGATGACTTTTCACTTCATGCATGACCGAAACAACAACTAGTGTTTGCTTACAACATGGCTATCTTCCAAGGTAAATTTTGTTTACAACATCAAATATCTAGGGTTTATGCTTTTTTTGTTGTTAGATTTAGATTTGAAGTTGTTGATGATGAATTTTGCAACTAGTGAGTTGATGAGTTTACTGGTTTGTTTATGACTGATTTGTTTTTGATTTGATTTTCTGTAAAGGTTTAGGCATCATGCGGTTCCTTTTGGTGAGCAATTCTGGATAAAGGAATTTTCTGTCTACATCTATGCTGGTGGACTCTGATTTAATAAGAAGAATTTTATTTTACATAATGAAAAAAAAATTAATTTTGCAGAAAATAGTACTTGCTGTTATATTTTAGAAATCTGGAGGAAGGTCTGAGATTATTTATGATTTTTTTTCTTCAAATTTTTGAAATTAAGCTTATATTTATAATTTTGATTATGGAGAAAGGCAGGTGGATCATTTGTTTCCAATGTCTGTTTGTTACATGTTCCTCTCTTTTGCAGTAGTGTTACATTATCAGGTTCTTTTGTACAACACCACGGATAGACTATATTTGATAGTAACTGATGTTGTGGGGAGAATCGGAAGAAGATTTGTTCTGTATCCCCTGTTTGTCCCTGAGGATTTGAAGCAGAGATAGCTAGCTACCTTTGGTTCCTTTATTTTGATGGACCCTTACTCCTCAGGGGAGGAACTTGTTGTTAAGGTCCCTTGTTTTTTTGTATATGATTCGTAACTTTTGGTTGATAAGCTATTTATACAAGTCTAATGATTGTTGTTGTGTTATGGCAGACAAGGAAACCTTATACAATCACTAAGCAACGAGAGCGATGGACGGAGGAGGAGCACAATAGGTTCCTAGAAGCTTTGAAACTCTATGGACGCGCTTGGCAGCGCATAGAAGGTCAGTTTATGTTCATCCTTCATTTTATTTGTTGAACCACACTATGTAGCCTAAGTATCTTTCTGATAAATATCATTTGTGGTAACCAATATGCAGATAATCAATTAGTGCACGTGTTTGTGAAATACGTCTTTGTTTCTGCCCCCATCAACTTAATCTGATAACTCTTGTGATGTTTCTTTTATCGTTTACAGCTCAATCCACTGGATATCCCCTATTTCAGAAATTGGGGTCAACATTCTACTCGTTTTGCGTCTATGCCTTCTCTTACCTTGAGGCTTTTTTGTGGTTGTTTATTTATTTTGTTATTTTTCTATTGTGCAGAACATATAGGAACTAAAACTGCCGTGCAGATCAGAAGTCATGCACAAAAGTTTTTTACAAAGGTCATTAGCTACCTTTGACCTCATGCTTAATTATATCATTTACTTGATGGTTCCATGGTTTAATTTTACCGTGCATCACACTTACTTTATATACTTAGTTATTATTGTTTATTCTAAATAAATTGATATCTTTTTGTGTGAGTGATATAAATAACTAATATTAATAGTGGCAATGATCTTCAGTCTGATTACCACCTATGATAGAAAAACTTCCACATGCTTGACCCACAATTGTTTGTGTCAGGTTTAAGGGTACATGTTGGAAACTTAATATAATATAAATAGGAATATGAATGATTGTCTGACATGCCCGAAAAAGGAAGGCATGACTGTCACTTAGTGCCTTCAAATCCCACCAAGGGAACCACATTAAGATAGCTACCCCAAATCCCACAATGATAGGTCAACGTAAGGGTCTGACATAAATATAAATTTGACATGAAAGCATCATTTCTTATTCAAAATGTATGTTAGGCCCATGGCCATGTTACATAAGTAGGGAAATGGTAACAACATCATCATTAACATTGACGAGAAATAAAATGATAGTTCCCATGTACACAAATAGACCTTCCACAATGTCATTTGAACCTCTAAGCACATACACGAGAATGACGATAAATTTCTGGCTCATCCTAAAGGATTCTACCTGTACCATGCACCTTTCAGAGTAAAGGTGGGCCTACCAAAAGTAAACTAAAGGATGGAGAAGACTCCAAGCATGTACCATCCACTTCGAACACAATATGATCTAAAATAATCAAGTAAGTTTCCCCACAAGGAGGTTGAGTACAATTTCTATGAAATCGCGCCTTGTAAGTATCATTGATACCTCACAAAAAGGTTTTGAGCAATGTCTTTGAAACTTTAGGATGCAATAGAAAATAATATATTAGGAAATTTCATTGCAATGCACTGAATGAAGCTTTAAACAACTCATGTGAGAAATGACATAAGGCGTGAAATGCCAAGATCTGTGAAGGAGATGTTGTTCAGCCGGAAGAGTGGAGCCAAGAGAAGAAGGTACATGACGTGGAATATCACTCCTCTTGCATTAATGTGGATCACTTGGAGAGAAATAAATAAGAGAGCTTTTGAAGGGGGTGAAGATGAACTTTGCTCAAATAAGGACTAGCCTCCCATTCTCTTATATTTTTTTGGTGCGCCCATGTATATCTTGTTTGTATAGAAGATTGGGTGTCTTTCGGGGAGGACCATATTTTGTAGGTTTTTCCTTTTTGGTATACCTCTTGTATATGGCCAAGTTTGGCCTTGTTGTTATTAATGAAATCTTTATTTGATTAAAATAAAGGTGAGAATTGGCATAATTTAGGTCGAAGAGTAATTTAGCAATTTCTTCTTTAAGTTCAAGAGTTTCTCTAGGCACTGGCATTATCATATTACCATGAGAAGTATCATGGCGGACAATCGACACCTAATTGTAAAGGCAGCCTCTGTATGTGCTATATGGGTTGACTCTCCGAGGGGCTAACAACCTAAATGTACCCTTTATTTTATGTTGGTACACTAGTAGCAACCATTTTGGTTTAACTACTAGCCTACACCGGTATGTGAAGTTTCAAGGGAAACATTTCAACTTTTGGAAATGAGTGCCCTCTCAATCATTTTAATGTTCTACCAAAAACATTAAACTTCGTCATTTGACCATTCTTTTGGCCTAGAAGTCATCAGGAGTTTGGCATAATTTTAGCACATAAATATAACAACAACAACATATCTAGTATAACCCCACAAAGTGGCGTCTGGGAAGGCTAAAGTGTACGCAAATCTTACCACTACTTTGGAGGTAGAGAGGTTGTTTCCAATGGACCATAAATGATCAAACTAAATCATTGCTTAAATATAATCTTGAAAGCAATTTAGTACCTTCAAAATCAAGTTAAACATGTGAACATGAAATGTTAGCTCAACCTCATTTAATCTCATTGAAATTTCTCAAGTCATTATAAACTTATTGTTGTGCTATCTCTAATTTCAAGGCAATCAATTAGCCAACATACATAATATAAGAAATTAAAGCATATGCTATCATAATTATTTCAAACATGGAATGCACAACTTGTTTGTTCATTATATCCATTTGGGGTGGTAGACAACATTGGATCTTTCTCTTGGGTTTTGAATTACAGGGTTGGGACTCTCCCGACTAACTATCTTGGATTGCCGCCAGATGCTTCGAACAAGGATCAAAGAGTGTGTAATTTGGTTCTTGAGAGGGTCGAGAAGAGATCATGGGGGTGGAAGAAGAGGTATTTGTCCAAAGGAGGGAAATAAATGCTTATTATGAGCACATTATCGAGCATTCCCACTTCTCGTCTTTGTTTCATGCTCTAGCTTCGGTCAAAGGAAAGTTGGAAGATATCCAAAGAAATTTTCTTTGTATGCGGCGGACGAGGCAAAGAAGTATCACTTGGTTAGATGGGTGACTGTCACATCTCTAAAAAAAAATGATGAGGGCTTGGTATTGAAGACTTAAGGGTGTTTAATAAGGCCTTTCTTGGTAAATGGCTAAGGAGATTCGGGGTGGAGGTAAATGGTTTTTGGAGAGGGGGTGATAGTTGATAAATTCGAGACAATGGAAGGTGAGTGGAGAAACGAGGCAATGTAAGACGATTGGAGAACTAGAGATGTGGCTATGCCTTTTGGGTGGTTTGTGGAGAAATATCATGAATGGATGGGATGATTTCGAAGTAAATATATCATTCAAGGTAGGAGATGGAAGGAGGGTTAACTTTTGGGGACAAAAGTGGTGTGGGGATACTCTATTGAAAGATGACTTTCTAGCTTTACTCAGAATATCTTGCCAATGTAACTTGACGATACTACAAATTAGGGGGTCATAAGTTGGAGAGACTTTTTGGGACTTGAAATTTAGGAGGAAGTTCCACGACTAGGAGATGGCCAAGTTGCTATGATTGTTGGCTATACTGTATACACAAGCTATATGTTGATAATCTTGATACTTGTGGTTGGGGATAGGGAAGAATGGTATGTTCTCCGTTATGTCTTATAATGAGAAACTTTTCGTCAGAGAAGAGGGAGTTTTCCCTTGTAACTCAATTTGGATACCTAAGGTGTCGAGGAAGGTGTTTTTCACTTGACTAGCTACTAGAGGGGAGATCTTTTTTTTTTTCGAGCGGGTAACGTTGTTGTGTATTAATAGCAAACTACACAAAGGGTGTATAGTCCCCCATATTTACATCCAGATTAGCAAAAAAATAAGCGGCAAAACGGTGTTTTCGTCAGTTGGTGTGAAATT
Source organism: Solanum stenotomum (assembly GCF_019186545.1). Classification (NCBI taxonomy): domain Eukaryota; kingdom Viridiplantae; phylum Streptophyta; class Magnoliopsida; order Solanales; family Solanaceae; genus Solanum; species Solanum stenotomum. The sequence continues at coordinate 1,114,583 of NC_064286.1, forward strand.
GCAAGGAGGCGGGAGAGAACGTGGATCTTTTTCTTCTTCATTGTGGTCGTGGTGGAATATGTTTGGGTAGTTTGGTAATTCCGGGGCAATGCCAAGAACTATGAAAAGATTGTTGTTTAGTTGGAAGAGTGAGTGAAGGAGGAAAATACGTAGATCATGGAGCTTGGTTCTTTTAACGTTAATGTGGGTAGAGAGAGAAATATGAGGGCTCTTTAAAGGGGGTAGATTCAATATTTTCTCCACTGAGAAGTAGCCTTCGGTCCCTTCTTTTTTGGGTGCACCCATGGAGTTCTCAATTGTATAGAAGATCGGGTGGAGTCTGCAGAGAATCATCTCTTTTGTAGATTCTTACCTTTTGGCATATTACTTGTATACGTCTTTGTTAATGTTTATATATGGAAGTACGTTTACTTGATAAAAAAAATTGATTGTTCGTTGTTACGAAATTATACAAACAGTTTTATAAACTTACATTCATGTAATTTTAGCAAAATCGTCTTAAAAGGAAAATACATGTTAACTTTCATTGCTATAGCCTTCCAAACAAGCTCAACAACGCTCCACACATCCCATTCAATTCAATCTACACAATTATAATTGATTTCTATCAATTTGAGTCTAGTGGAATTCATTTCAACTCATTTAGAGTTTACAAAGTGGCTACAAGCTCTCTTCCAATCCAAGTTCGAGTTTTTCATAATCACACTTGATAATTCAGCACCCAACAATTATTAAGCTATTGGAATCAGTAGAAACAATTGTCAACTTATATTTGAACTATACAGTACTATTCATCTTCTTCAACGAACACACAACAACCTCCATTAATGGTAGAACCTAGGCTTCATTTATTACCACTTTCCAACCATCAATCAACACCATAATATCATTTACCTTTGTAAATAACCATAATAAATGAACTTGGAGTGGTGTAATCACCTTAGTAGACCAAATCTTGAAAGATCAAACTTTTACGTGTTTTTGACCAACTTGAAGATTTCAGAAGAAATCTGTAGATTCGAGCTTGAATGATGTTATTACAAGTGTTTAAGAGTAGTATTTATAGGCTTGTACCAGTCAGGGTGCATGCCTTTTATGCTAAAGCGCAAGTATCTCTGTTCTGGCAACTTTTCAGTCAACTTTTCGCGCTTATTTACACTTAAGTGCTGCCTGTTGACTACATTACTACCCTTCGGCGGAAGGGCCATAATTTTTTTTAGGAATGTCAAAAATGATAAAACGGTTTCAGCCATTGGAATCTAGTCTTCAAGGGCTACAATTTTAATGTATTACTCATAGCCTAATTCCTTGGATATTGGGAGTAGTGCTTGTTTAAAGTTAGACCCTTGGGCAACTTTTTCCATGTTTTGTTTCTGTTGACCTTTCTACCTCTCCAAATCCCCAACACACACCATAACCTTGTTGACACGTTCCAAGGATTTTACTACCCTTATGTGGGTCTCGCACACTTCAGAGCTATCTTAAGGACTTCGTTAACGTTTTTAATTGGCGTGAAAAAACCTCCAAAACTTACGGGGCATTACACTATCTCTCCTAAGAGCCTGCAGCTTTTAAGTAGCGGTGAATTCTACTATTTGAGATGCTTTAGCCAGTGCTATTGGTTTGGATGTTCCTATTCTGCATATGTACATCACCTTGCCTAAAATACTTCTGTGAGTGATTTGGTTTTATGACATGAAGCTAAGACTCAGTATGATATTCTCATCCTTTTTTCCTGGGTTTGTAATGTGCCTTGTCATGTAATAGTATGTATGTGTATGCAAACATTTTCATGATTATTAGAGTAGTCATAGTCTCAAGGTATGTCGAGGCTGAATTATCCATTCTTTTTGCATTTTTTTAGAGCAGTTGTTTGTTTTATATCCATCCATAGCTTGAAACTATATCTACGATTAGATTTTTGTAAAGTGTGACAGTAAATTAACTTTAACAATGTGGGAACTGTGGGAATGAATTCAATTCATGGAAAACTGAAAAAAACTCCATCTATTCAAATGAAGTTCATCAATTCTAGTGCTCCACCTTAACGTGCCTGCTTCATGATTCCAATCATTTTTTCGGTAGACAAACTTCTCTTTAGAGAGTGACTTGGTTAGTTTGTCAGTTAACTATTTATATGTTGTGCAATGCTCAAGTTAAATTAGACCCTTTTTTCGATTCGATTAAATTAGACCATTTTTCATAAACTTCTAAGATGAAATGGTATTTTATGATTATGTGTTTTTTTCTATCGTGATTACTTTGGTCTCCACTCATGACTATGGCAGATTTCTTCTTACCATGGATCACACTTCATTCGCCGTCTTTTTACGCAATATCTTTACGTAGAAAAATAACTCATGGAGTTTTTTAAATAGAAATATCTTCTGTTTCAGAGAATAATTAGCAACAATCTTTACATTTATTTTTTGATAACCAAGAAAATATTCCTCATCCAAGTGCAAATAAAATTTTGGAAGTGCTTTTCACATCATCCTGACTTCCATCCCAATCTCTGTCTGCCTAACTAATCAAGTTAACATCATCTACACACAATAGATACTCCATAGTCGAGAACTTTCAAGTATCTAATGAAATTTCACTTGGTTCTGATGTTGACAGCAAAGTTGCTGCAAATGCTAGGTAAGTTGTTGTAGTAATAAGGTATAACAACTTGTCTATCAGGCTTCTATGTTGAAGTAACTGATCTTTTCACATTATTCTCTTTCGATTGTCATTCAGTTCCTGTGGGGTTTCCGCTGCTTGCGGTTCTCCGTTTTGAATTGATTAAGGATATTGCTTCATATTCCTATCAGAATGAACATCTTCTCCGTTATTTGAGACACTTCAGTCTCTTGAAAAAATAATGCAGGATTCACATATCTGTCCTCTCGTAAGTTCTCCCCCTGTCACATTTGTATTCATTCACAGGGCTGGATTTTTACTGAAAGCCAATCATCTACATAGATGCAGAGAATAAGCACCCAAATCCTGTTGATCAAAACATTAAACTTATGTTCAGATTTACTTTATGGAAAGCCTTGGGGAGAATGGAGAAAACAATTATTGTCATTGTATCAACATTTAGGAGCTTCTTTTAACCCATTGCCCTATTCAACCTACAAAAACTATTTCTTTTGTAAGAAACGAGCTCTATACTCTCCTCCTCTCACCTACAAACCTTGAGATTTGTCAACATAAATTTTCTAATTGATTTTTTTTTTAGATAATTAATTTCCTCACAAATTCCTAGAAACATGGTTCTTTTTTAATGGAACTAAGATCAAGTCGAGAAGTCTACCATTTATTTTGAGTAGCAATAAATCAATAATCGAATGGCTTCTAGCTGCAATAGGTGAAATCAATAGCAAAGTGCTCTATATTTCCAGGAATTCTCCTGCCACCAGCCTTGCTTTATTATCTGCATAGAGTCATTTTAATCTAACTATATTTTGTATATCCATCATAGCACACTCATATTCTTCTTAAGGTAGATAAACCACCCTGTTGTTTGTTCTGGTCAATTATATGTATCCCTTTGCATTGCCTATTTGCCTTTAAGGCTTCTTCTTTCACTACTTCTGCCACATTTCTGGTGGTTCAATTGTTATAAAAGTTTCAAAACTCATATATTTCACTCAGACTCTCTCATTTTTTTGGAGGAGAAGTTGAATCTTGTTGGGTCTTCTTCTTCGACTGGATTGGAATTTGAAGTTGAGGGAAATAATGATGTTTCTTCAACTTTTGCTTCCTTGCTTGACCTGAACTGCACTTTACATCAAATTCTAATTATCATGCTCATGGAAAAATGACATCGTTGTTAACAACAGGTTTCTAGCATCAACATTAAGCAAGAAATATTTTAGTTTCACAAAACTATAGTTACAACTTAACAGAAAGAATCTTCACTTTTCCCATCAAATTTGCTAATTTTTCTCTATATGATTATGAGCATAACATATGCTGTCAAAAACTTTATAAAATAAAAGAAAAACAAATGTGTGGAAAATTCTAAGATGACTTGCATATGGTTTCACTCCACTCTGGCTTTTGGAGTCTCTTTTGTCATAACTTTGGTAGGACAACGATTCAGGATGTAGACTGTTGTGTTTGCAATCTACTGCCGGAATTGTTAAGCCTTTCTAATTCAACATAGCTACCTCTAGGTATGGTACCGAGTCGTTCCAGCTTGAGATTTTGCTCAGCTCAGATTCAATTAAATGTTAGCTTAATTTATCTCCGTCTAGGTCAGAATGCAGCTAGGTGCAGTAACTGTTCTTGGTCATGCTGGGGCTCAACCAAGTAAACTAGGCTCAAATTTATATAGCCAAGTTGAGCTCAATCAAAATTTTAATCACATTATAACTTGAGCCTACTTTATGATTGAGGTGAAATATAATTACTTATAAAATACTGATGAAGGTGAAAATTGTTATAATCTTGAAGTTGAGAATTCTAAATTAATGAAATCAACTTATTACAAAACTTTTTGAATTTATTACTAATTTATTTTTTGCTTTGAAAGTTCAGTTTTATGTTTTACATTTAATTGAGGTCATTTGAGTTTAAGCACTATATATAAACTAGTATCTTATAGAGTTCAATGACATGAATTCAAATATCAATTAAACTATAAATCTTGTACTTCTTAGTTCTTATGTCCCATTTCACGTGGAAAACTTTCCTTTCTGTTTTCTGAAAAAGAATGACACATATTTGTATTTTATTTTTTTTTTGATAACCGAGAAACCCGTTTGTGACCCGCCCTTTGGACCAATCACAGCTTTCTAAACTCGGTGGATAATGGGCCCGCCCCTCTACCCTTCTCCACTTAAATACCGGGCTTCGCTTTGCATGGTGTGGGGCTTGAAGATAGTTTAACTTTAAACTTCCTGTTCTAGCCTTAATCACATGATTTTATTGCCACATACATGCCGTGACATGTTTGAGGCTACAAGTTTTCAAAGGCAGTCTTACTCTGTTTCTTAAACTTCGTACCAGTCGAACACCCTTACATAAAATAAGACAATAAGACAGAGGGAATACACCTTTTTATAAATCCATCATTTTTCTTGTCTTTTCTTAAGAAACAATTGGAAAAGTAAATTTTCATAAAGTAGTGCTGCACGGAAGCAAAAGTTAAATAGTCGACTTAGACTTAATTATTTTGATGAAGTAAGAAATTTCATATAAAAGGCATCAAGAAGATGCAATAAGGTACAAAAGAGGGAAGGAGAAGTCAACATGATACAAAAAGTGCTAAGCTAGAGCAAAAGAGCCGACACTAATTTAAATTAAATTTTAACTATGTTTTCCCTTTAAAGTTGAAGATTTGAGTTGAAGAACCCGAGGGCTAAACTTAATCAATTCCTCATAAGTTCTCCATATTTTCACCATCAAAATCTACGCATGATCACATAATAAGCTTATATAAAAGATTAGAGTCATTACCTTGATGCTTTGGAATGAAATCTCTATTGTTTTCCTCCTCTTTTCCTCTCTTTTTCCCCCTTTTTTTTTCTCTCTGCGCATAACTTCTTTGTTTTTGCTTCTGGTTCTTTCTTTCCCTCTCATTGGATGGCTGCTAATTCCATCAGATTTTGATTCTCTTTTTTTCTTGGGCTTGACCAACTTGTTTGTTTTTCCTTATTTAATTATTTTTCCCTCTCTCATAGTCAAAATACTATTACCCCAATTTTTAAATTGGGGAAAAGACTAGGGGTGGATTAGTGTAGAGAAATGTTTTATTTTTACCGAGATATGATGGAGGCACTTGAGCCAACATCCGTGAGCCAAAAGATGAAGACTATGTAGCCTAACACGAGTAGATTTCCTGGTTGACCTATACAAGTAGTAGATGATGATGATAATGATGATTGCCGTGTAACTATTTGATGCTATAGATAATCATCTTACTAGCTTGGATCAAGTAATAGAGTGACTAGAGGTAGAACATAATCTTCAATACCTTGCAATTTTACAGAAGCTGATGAGTAAGTATTATTTTTATTAGGAAAGATGAGATTCAACAGAGGATGTTGAGCTAGAATGCAACAAGGCCTAGCCGACCTGAGTGAACTAGTCACTGTGCAGAAAAGCTTCGGTTGAACCATGTAGGATGACTTTGACTAGGAAAGAAGATTCAACAAAGGAAGTTGAGCTAGAATGCAATAAGTGGCCTAGGCGACCTTGGTGAACAGGTTACCGCTTAGTAAAGGTTGCCAGACAAGCTTCAGGCACTGGAATGTGAGTCATCAATGAGAAGAAGTGGCATGTGAGTCGAGGCGAGACAAAAGAAGAAGTTGTGTGCTGAAACTGGTGATTTTGAGCTAGAGTGCAACAGGAGGCCTTAGCGACCTTAGTGAACTGGTCACTGTCTAGACCTGTAGTTACATAATTAAGAATATTCACAATTATTGTTAGCATATCACAAAACATTCAATAAGTTATACCCCAGGAGCATGCCTTTTTAATTGAATAAATATGAGAGCTTCATACAGCAAATGGCTTTGGGAGGCTGTACAATTTAAGAAACAAGAAAAGACTTCTTCTTATATCAGTATGTCTTTACATCCCATGAGAAGCAGTATTTATACAAGTGAATCCTAACTGGTTATGGAAAGACAATTAGTTATAATAAAAGAAAATATTATATTCCTATAATTACGCTAGAAAAATGGAAAATAAAGTCTCCTAAAATTATTGTAATTAATTAACACAATCAATACTCCCCCTCAAGTTGGAGCAAAGGTATCGTACTTTCCCAACTTGCAAACCGAAGTATGAAAAATCCTTTTGCTGAGCCTTTTATATGCACATCCGCGATTTTTTTTCTTGATGGCACGTGAAGCAAACTCAAAGTGCCACTAGTAACTTTCTCTTTGATGAATTGCCAATCGATTTCAATATATTTTGTTCGGTTGTGTTGAACATGATTCTGAGCTATACTAATTGCAACTTTGTTGTTGCAGTGCAAGGAAAGTTTCCCCTTTTTAGTAATCTCAATTCTTCCAGTAATTTTTGTAGCCAGAGAAGCTCACAAACACCCTGAGTCATATCTCTATCTTCTGCTTTCTCACTTGATCTTGCAACTGCACTTTGCTTCTTACTTCTCCAAGTAACTAGATACTCTCCTACGAGTGTACGCTAACTGGATGTACATCTTTTGTCTTCTCAAGATCCAACTCAATTCACATCTTTAACAGCTTCTCTGTGGAGGTGACCTTGTCTAGAGAAAAGCAAACCTTTCCCCTGAGAAAACTTAGTTACCGTAAAATGTGAAAGACTACTTTCTTATGAGGTTCTCAGGGATCATGCATGAACTGACTCACCAAGCTAACAAAATATGTCATGTGGTGGATCTAGTTTGAGACAGATAAATGAGTCTCCCAACCAACCTCTGGGAGAGTAAAATGAGAAGAGTGAGTTTACCCTTTTGATGTCTTATTTTTTTTGAGACAAGTAACAGTTCTATTCAATAAAAACTTAGCCACCCCAGAGAAAGGTGCTAAGTTGGAAACTTTACAAGCATCGAATAGGTACTTAAACCCCTGCCCAAAACCCTATACAATTATATATTGCCAATTTAATATACTTTCCTACTTCCCCCAACATTTCTGTTTACACCAAAAAAAGAACAAGCTAAGACAATGCATCCTAATTTTCTCGATAGAACTGCTAGTGCCTTCAAAATGTCTACCATTCCTTTCCTTCCACACTGTCCACCAATTGCAAGCAGGAATGATCTTCCACCAGTCCTCCTCCCCACCTCTATTCCCAATACTCCACCAATTGTTCAGCAATGCCAAAGTAGAACTAGGTATTACCCAAGTTATTCCCAAAATACAAAAGAACATGTGCCACAGATTTATAGTTGTCCTGTAGTGTAGGAATAAGTGTTCATTGTTTTCACCCTCCTGTTCACACAAAAGACATCTTGAACAAATCTGAAGACCTCTTCTTTGTAGCTTATCTTGAGTTAGGCAAGCTTTCCTAATCACTTACCAGACAAAGAATGACGCCTTCATAGGGATATTCACTTTCCAGACTTGTTTCCAATGCCAATTCTCCTTTACAAAACCTCTTTTGATTCAACTGCCAGTACACTGATTTTACTAAGAACGCCCCTTTACTGTTTAGTTTCCACTCTAGCCTGTCAGTAGAATCTGTGCATCCACCAAAAGCACCCAATATCTGAAGCATTGTGACGAAACTCTCTACTTCCCAGTCATTGAGAGCTCTTCTAAAGACGGTGTGATTGGCATTTTTTTGTTGGTAATCAGAAGAGATCATCACTTTTGAGAAACCAAGCTCTATGAAATTGCTTAATTCCATACACGGTTTTGTTCGGTCTACACACCTTTCCCTGATTTTATTCAGTATCAAATCCATGAGGAATCTCATATATACCTCTTCCTCTAGGTCTGTATGAAGGAATGTATTCTTCACATCAACTGCTACAAGTCCCAATCAGGATTAGCTGCACATGACAAAAGAAATTTGATAGTGTTCATCCTTACAACTGGGCAATTGTCTTCTGATAATCAACTCCATAAGTTTTAGTGAATCCCTTAGCCACTAATCTTGCTTTGAATCTTTCATTCAAACCATTTGCAGCCTTAAGTTACCAGTTTAAAAAAACAAAATCCATTTGCAGCCAAACGACCTTTTTGTCCGGTGGTGAAGTAACAAGTTACCAAATCTCATTTTCTGATAGGGCCTTCGTTTTTTCAATCAGATCTTGCTTCCATTTAAGATCTACAAAAGCTTCCAGTAATTATGGGGAATAGACACTGAAGAAGTAGACAAGTCAAATGCTTTATAGGAGGGAGACATGGAACAATAGGAACAACAACAACAACAACATACCCAGTGAAATCCCACTAAGTGGGGTCTGGGGAGGGTAGAGTGTATGCAGACCTTACCACTACCTCGTGGAGGTAGAGAGGCTGTTTCCGGAGGACCCTCAGCTCAAGTACGACAACCCAAGTAAAAGAAGGGGAAACATTATATAAGACATAGTATCCAATAAGAGAAAAGTGCATAATCAACAAAGGAGACAATAACATCAAGAAAATACTGTGAGAGGTGAAATGCAGTAAACGACAACTGGCTATAGGATCACAAACAAGAACTACAAGAGCAAGGCTAGGACTACTACAAACGCTACCCACCGAAACCCTCGCACGGAAAGACAACACGCTAGCCCTACTAACCTTCAACCTTAATAAAAGAATGTTCGATTGAAGATCTTACTCCTTTTCTAGGAATGATAAGCAAAACTAAGTCATTCAGAAACGTTGATAAGCAAAACTAAGTCATTCAGAAACGTAGATGACTCACTAGTAAAAGAGAATTCAATTTCGGCAGATTGTATAATGGCTTTTTCTACTCTATTTCTCTTTAGTAAGTTATCAAATTAGGTCTATGCAAATTTCTCCCCAAACTCTCTCCAGTTTCACTTTCCCTTGTGGTAGTGGGTTTTTTTTTTTTTTTGATAACCGAGAAATCCATTTGTGATTCGCCCTTTGGACCAATCACAGCCTTCTAAACTTGGTGGATAATGGGCCCGCCCCTCTACCCTTCTCCACTTAAATACTGGGCTTGTGGTAGTGGTTTTAACCGTGGAACTAGGGAAAATCATCTCTTCCTCTTTACTGCTCTCTCCTGGAAAAGGCGTAATACCGAAATAGGGTTCAAATTCTCGAAGGGTAAACAACTATATTTTAAAGGATCTCTTGGAGGGAAGATGATAACATTTATATCCATTATGTGTGGGAGAATATCCAGTAAAGACATACTTAAGGATTCTAGAATCAAGTTTCCCAGAAAAAATTCTAGTGTGAACAAGACACACACCCAAACATCTTTTTAGAGGATTCTGCAAATTGAGGATTTTAGGTGACATTCTATTGATACGATAGGCAGCAACTAGAATGGCCTCCGCTAGTAGTTTTTGGTAGATTCGTGGTTGACATAGGAGATCTTGCCACTTTTAACAAATGCATATATTTTTTCTTTCAACAACCCCATTTTGTGCACTAGTGTAGGGGCAACTAGTTTGATGGATTATCCTATTGAACTCCAGATAAGCACTAAAGTTTTTTATCCATGTATTCTTTTCCATTGTTAGTTCACAAGATTTTTATATCAACCTCAAATCAAGTACAGATCATCTTCTAAAATGACCGAAAGCAAGAGAAAACCTCACTTTTGGCCTTTAACAAGTACACCAAAATAGGGTTTGTAGTATGTTTTTCATTCACAAGCCTCGCCAAACAAAGAAACAAACTAGGATATAACTTTTGTAAAGTAAAAGAGGGTGGCTTCCCCAACTGCTTTCCCTCCTACATTATTTCTTGGTTGACATCCTTATTTCCTCCCAAAAAACGCTTGACCAAAGTATCAAATCCCTCCCCCCCCCCCAAACATGAATAAATCATCATGCAATTTACAATAGAAATTGGTTCCGGAGACTGGGCTAAAAGAGCCATTGGCTATTTTGGCTTAATTTCTTTTGGGACTAGGAGAGTAGTTTTGTAAGCCTTTAGAGGAGCCTTTCATGTATCCTTTTTTTAATAAGGTAAAGAGGTCTATTGACTAAGTACCAAAAAGGTACCAAAACCAAAAGTTACAAAAAACTGATGGGAATATCCATACAGTCAATTACAACATCTCCCTAGCAACTCCAAAAACTCCATATATTGATCTATATTATCAAGGAAACTACTTTTACACCAACAAAACAAATTATGTAAACACTTGTTTTTAACTCTAGAAATATGGTCTTTTTGCCCATCAAAACAAGCTTTATTTCTTTCTAGCCAGATCGTCCAGAATATGCACAAAGGTATAGTTCTCCAGATTTGCTTCAAAGCTTTGTGTGTTCTCTCGAGCCTGTCATGTGTCTATTCATACAAGAATCAACAATCCAAGAATTAAGGTGAGCAGTAAAGACAGTATCTGATTGCATATAATTAGATGTCGTAGCAGAAGGTGAGTCAAGTTTTGGTTAGAGGAGTTGGCGAAGATGCTGAATTTCTTCCGAAGTCAGTTTCTCTCGAAACCATCTCCCTAGGTGTCTCCACATTCTTTGCAATATTAGCCAGATCCCTTGATGGACCTACGCGCATTTCCCCATGACCTCTGGTTGGTCTGCCATGTAGTTTCAACATGTCTCCTTTGTATCACAATTTAACAGTGCAAGTGATCACTTTTTGTTGTTCACGAGAGACAATTAAGCCAGGCTTTTTGATTGGAGCCTAACACAATATGACACCTCGTCGGAACATAGGAGTATGCATCCTCAAGAGAAGGAAATTGAACTTTGCCAAGAACTTGAACCCTGATCTGATCATACTATTGGTTCAAATCACCCAGAACATAAAAACCTTTCCTTTTTGACCAATTGTTGAAAGAAAACTGCATCGTTGGTACGCTTTGCTTGTAAATCCTAATAATAGTCAATCTCCTTCCATAACCCACTTAATTTAGAACAATAATCAGATAGTCAACTCACCTTGCTTAGTGACATAAATTGTATTTCTAATCTCAAATATTTGGGAATCATTATCCTTGCAAGAGTAAGTGTGCTTAGTTGAAGTCCAGATTTGTTCAGCAGTATCAAACTGTAAAGATATGGCACTTGGGCCTAACTCAACCCCAAAAGCTAACTCGTGAGGGGAGGATTGCCCAAGTCCATATAAGGAGACCACCAGTCCATTCCCAAACCAATGTGGAACTTTTACCCACTCTAACACCCCCATTCACGCCCAGACCCGACTGGAGCGTGGACCGGGTGCCTAAACGGGGATAGACCTGGCTCTGATACCAAGTAATCGAATAGAAGTTGATGTCGTATTCCAATAGATAAGCAAGATATAAATACAATATACTAGGTGCTAATTTAGGAAAGAAAATAAAGAGGGATTCCTACAAATCTGCTAGCTAATTATGAGGGATTCCTACAGATCTACTAGCTAAAAATATGCCTATGTATACTACTAAAATGATGTTTATATACATTTTGTAACACAAACAATAAATATTGCGCAGAGATTTGGGGGTGCATAGTATTCAAAAGACATGTCATAACAAGTGAATTCTCAAGATCCCACAGACCATTATCAGATGAGTACATTGTTTTCTTCTCTCCATTAATAACCAAGCAAAGTCCTTGCCCAAATAAGATAGTACCAGCTCCATCTAGGTTCACAACTCTGTTTTGTGGAAGAAAATTGTTCTCCACTGCCTTTGTATCCCCCATAGTTTTAATAGGACTCCATATCAGAAAATTTCCTAGAACTCTAGAAAGAGATTATCTTGAAATCAGTCATATCGAGAAGAATGAAAAATGGGGAAAACCTTTTGGTGGCGCGTGATGATGTGCCAGGCGTCGTTTTCAGCAGCGGATGGCTGGGGTTTGGTCGCCGTCATCCAGAGTTATCAAAAGCAAAAAGCGCAAAAAAGCTCTAAGGTTGATTGGGGCTTTAAGTGCGAAGTGCAAAAAAAAACGTGAGCTTTAATGAAAAAAGGTGCAAAGGGAAAGAAGTACAAATATATATATGTTTAGTCCAAGACTTATAATTATAAGCATAAATGACAAATATATGAACAAAGAAATTGGAAAAAGTTTACGAAAAAGTGAAATATCAATTGTTTGGTGTCTCCCCTTCATAAGAAGTTCATTGGCAAGGAAAAGTACACCTTAGAACCTTGATGACACCAATGAAGTGTGCATTAAGTGAGGCGAAGCGCTCAACATGTTTTGAGCCTCACTTCAGAGCTTAAGCGCGCCTTACAACATTGCCGTCATCTGCTGGAAGCTGTGGTGTTCTTAGATTTTTTTAGAACACTGACAGAAATAGAGTTTTAGTCGCCAGACAACTTCAAGGAGGGAGAAAACCCGACCTCTTTTTTGAAAAAATGAAACCTTAATGCTGCGGGAGAGAAAAGCTTGCCTCAAAAGGCAGCAAACTGATACCATGTAGAACTTGAGAAAAAAAGAAAAGGCTTTTTTATATTTCAGTATGTAAATACATCCCATGAGAAGGGGTAATTATACTAGTGAATCCTAACTGATTAAGGAAAGACAATCTGTTACAATAAAAGGAAAAATTCTATTCCTATATTTATGCTAGAAAAAGCAAAAATAAAGTCTCCTAAAACTGTGCCTAATTAATTTACATAATCAACAAAAGGAAATGCCGATTCTGATTTTTTCAAAGCTGTCATTATTGCATAGAACTATCCTATGTATCTATGGGCTCATTGAGTTTTTCACTTAAAAGTTAGTAATGATTGGTACCCAACCTGGGTCAGCCACAACCCGGGCTCTCAATTTGGGCCCAAGCCACTGTTCTAAGTCATGGTTTCGGCGTTGATCAACCAACTTTGGTATGAGGTTGAATTGTGTGATTACCTCATTTAAATTGATCCATTGGAACTTTCCCTTAGCTTACTATGTTTTGATGATCTTGTTGCACATGAACTACGATACCACCTTATTAGCACGTTGAATGTCATTCATGTATATGATTTTAGCCTTGTCCTAAATTTTGCAACAAGTCTGACAAGAAGGAAAAAATTAAGTAGCTTGGGAGGAACTTAACGTAGATATTTTAATTTGTGTTGTTCAATCAGAAGCCACAACATCAGTATAGTTTTTTTGCAGGGTCATCATAACTCTTGACATATGATCCATAATTACGTAGAAGTCATCCAGGGAGCATAATGAATATTATTTTCTAACTTTATAGCAGCAATAATAGAGAGAAGAAGACAAGAATCCACTCTTTGTTTTGGTGTGAACAGAATTTGGGGGTTGGCAATATATAAGTTTTCATCTATTGAATAGGGGCTCCTGTTTTGGTTGTAAGTATATTTTTGTAAAGTTCTTGACTTAGCATTTTTTTCATGTGCTAAGTTATGGTTTAATACAATTGGTTACCTTTGAGGCTTTGACTCAAAAAAAGAAAGAATCCAAAGGATTAAATTTTCTATCGTCATCCTCATTAAAATTAAAGTTATTTGAAAAAGGAAACTCAGATAAATGCTGAAGCAAATAACAGCATTAGCCTGCTAGAGCAGAGAACAAAGTACTGACAAGGACCTCAACACCAAGATGATGGGAAGATTAAGGAAAGAGAGAACAAGAAGTGAAAAAGAAAGGTAAATAACTGAAGAATTAAAAAAAGGAGGAGGAGAAAGTGGTGAAGAGAAGAACCTGATCCAAGAAGGTGTTCGTTAGGTTCAGGGTTCAGCTGACATTTTGAGAGTCTACGGCTGACGGTGTCTGGAATGACAGGGAAGCCTATTTGAGTCTGGTTAAGTGATAGCTAGCAAGAGAGGTCGTTGAAGTTGGTGGCACATGCCAGGGTTTCCATCACCAATGAAATGGTTGAATTGGTGCCTTTGATGTGCACGTGCTTCTAAAGGCAATTGGAATGCTGCTGTTGGAGTCACCAGAGTGTGGGTTTCTTTTAGGTTGGGAGGTGAGACTTGAAATTTAGCTGGTAGTTACAAATCAAAGCATCATCAATCTGCTTCTTCACAAATCTACGATCTCTTCCAAATGTCTTTTGAATGAAAAGGAAGTTCAATGATAGACCAACGCCATGTCTCTGATACCAGTTTGAAAGAAAAGGAAAAGAATAAGAAATTTTATGAGAGTTAATTGTTTGATTATTCCCTCAAGCTTTTGAGGATTAAATACTGTCTATGAATGATGGAAAACCAATATTATATCCCTAAAAGGTTCCTAATTATGTATTTACAGGGTTTAGAAATTTGGCCTCTGCTTGCATTTTAGATATTCTTTCCATATTTACATTCTTGACAGAACCATGAAAGTACATAGCTTTGGAGCTTAAGTTGATAACCCCTATAGTTGAGAGAAAGGTCATTAAGTTACAATGAGAAGATATAACAAGTTCTACTTAAGAAATAAAGAGAACCTTGTAGACACATACATTAAGGAAACATTTGTATACGAATTCATTTCTGAAATCAATCCCGATCATCATCTACATACTGTGAATACCACATGTGCATTTTGGTTCCCCCCCTGCCATCTTTACTAAGACATGCCTCTCCTCTCCTTCAAACATTCAATGATATCTATCATATTTTACTGTCCGCATGATCTCATTTTCCCCTGCTTCTGCGCCTAAGTTTCCAATGTCCCAACAGTGTCTCAACAGTATTAGGAATCATCCAGTTCACCTCAATAAACTTCAATTTTAGATCTCACTGTTTTGTAGGTAATAGGTGGTCATCTACATAGTCCCTCGTCTTTTAAAGCACCATTTGTGCAGATTCTTTTTTTCTTCATTAAGAGTAGAACTTTGGTTCTTGATTAAGGAAAAGAAGCAGGTTTATGCCAAAACAAAATTGCACTAGTAGATCTGGCGTTTCTGATGGACTTCTGAGTAGCAAAACAACTGTTGAATTTTAGTATGCTATACTTGACATAGACAAACCCTCTCTTTCCCAAAATGGTATGCCTTATCAGAATGCCAAATTAGGAAGTAAAGAAGTCAATTATCTATATATATTCTTCAGTTCCACCAATATAATAAATTTTATATTGGGAGAAGAGGAAAATTCTAAAAGAGAAAACTGAAAGTTGGAGTCTATGGAAAGTGGATAAATCCATCAAGAAGATCTAGCAAATGGTACCAGCCTGTATATTTTGGTGTATATAGATGGAGAGAAATAACAATTGTTTTGATGGGACTTCAACTCCTAACTGCTCATTGAAATCTAAAAGTTTGATGAATCTTTTTAGTTGGGGCAATCTTTCCCCTGTAAATGATGTAATTTCCCTTTAAGATTCCTTTAGCTTCCTCTCAATGGCTTAACAACCTTGAGTTTTTGCTACAGGTTTTAACTCCCAGATCCTACTCGTTCTTTTTTGCTTATCTGTAATTATTCACATATTTTTTCTATTTTCTATGTAACTTTCTTGCATCTTCTTGATGCTTTATAATACAACCACTTCATCCAAAAAAAAAGTAGTGTTAGCCAATCGGACAAGGTAGTTAGATATTCTTTTAAGAGAGGGAAGTTAATGGGGTTGGTTTGGCTGTGCAATTTGCTCAGCCAAACCAGCCCCTTTTTCTTTTTTTCTTTTGGAAGGATGGGAGTTAAATAACTTAGACATTTTTAGTTTAGTTAGGACAGCTGCTCCAGTCAAGAGATTAGTAAGACCTCCGATGCCCAAAATTGAAATTGAAAGTATTCCTTCTGTTTCAATATATGTGAAGATGTTTGACTGAGCACAAAGTTTAAGAATGAAGGGAAGACTTTGGAAACTTGTGGTCCAAATAAAGCCATAGAAATTTGTGTGGCTATAAATCATCTCATCAAGGGTAAAATGGGAAGTTTTAATAAATTGTAACTTAATATAGAAGGTGTCATTCTTTTTGGTACTGACTAAAATGGAAAGAGTGTCGCATAGAATTTGGGACGGAGGGAGTATCTGATTGTTTTGTTATTTGACTAAATAGCTCTTTCCATTTCTTCTTGGTGTCTACATCCTTGTGGCTCGGAAAGTACCTCAGTTCGCTGGAAAATTATGAAGGTAGACCTCAACTTGAGAAGCTACAATTTTATCTTCATTGTCATGTTTTCATGTCTTTAATTTCAGACATAAAGAGTAAAGACTATCTCCAAACTTGAAACTTCAGTTTTAACGTTTCAAATTTAATGCTTCATGCCTTCACCAGGAATTGGAGCTTCTCTAGGGAAAACAATTTGATGGCCATTGAGTTCCCAGTTAAAACTTTCACAGGTCAATAGATATACTCTTTTCCAGGTGGGGACTCTAGAAGTTGTGGTGCCTGGTTGGCGAGTGACAAGGAGGCTGGGAAAGGTAAAGGGGATTGACTGGAGGTGATGGGAGCTGGAGATACAGAAGTGAAGAGTGATAGGAGTGGTGGGGAGAGGGAGTAAGGGAGTAATAAGTGGCCGTAGAGGAGTGGATAAGTGCATGGGAATGGAGCACCTGAAGGCGGAAAGGGAACAGCTGGTATGGGGTTTGTAATGGATTGGAATTTTGTCTTAATCTTGAAGCCTAGTTCTTCTTTCCTTGTTTTCTCTTTTTGCCATTTGGTCTTTTTGGGGAATACCAGTGACGAGGGTTAAACAGGAAACAGTTGGCATTTAACATCACTGCTATATGACTTTTAATATTGAAAGTTAATGACTGCTGAGATTCCTAAACTGACAGTTAGAGGGGAGGTATTATGTATTTCCAATTTAGAGGGGAGGTCTATGTAGTTGCACTAAATTACAAGAAGTAAAAATAATTGGCTGTTTTCTGGTTGCTATTTGATTCATCTAAAGCATTTAAATCTGAATAAGAGAATCTACAAAGTAAATAGACTATCAAAGACGATTAGATGAAAATGCTTTTTGGATGCAAGCTCTCATAAAAGGGTGATATAGAGGCTGCAACTCATGGACATGATTGAAATCTTCAAATGAAGACAATGACAGAGAATTGGCTATATTAGGCATTTGAGTTTTATGACTTCACAATATGCAGACTGTAAGATCCCGTGGTGAGAGGCCATTTGGGCATCTGATAACAGTTTTACATCAAGAGTTTATTGAAGGACCATTGTACATTTTTCACATAGAACTATAAAATTTAGGAGAAAATGTTGATACAGAAAGAGAACCATAGACCCATATTTCTGAAATATATAAATGCTGTTGCCCTGCTTCAGTTTAGGTTTCACTGGAATGTTTTCACATATATGTTCTGAGGGTAGTATCTGTGCATTTTCTTTTGTAAAAGATCACCATTTCATGTGCAATTAAAAATATTATTATGCGACTTTACATGAGCAGTTTCAGCACCCTGTGTACCACACTAGTGACTTTCTGTAGAGACATCCAGCTCCTAGTACTAGTCTCTGTTTTACTTTGGCAGCTATACATGGCTGTCAGAATTTTAGCCAATCGCATGTAGTTAAGATAGATCTATTTGATAGAATGTACAGATGATTCAGCTATATGCAATTCCAATGATCGTAAACCCTGATTGCTCCTCTTTTCATGTTGACATTCTCATATAACCATTGTTTTAAGTAACTAGTCTGTGGACTGACATTTTAGTTTCCTAATCTGGTCCAGTTAGAAAAGGAGGCTCTTACAAAGGGGGTCCCAATAAGTCAAGCACTTGACATTGAAATTCCTCCTCCACGACCTAAAAGGAAACCAAGTAATCCTTATCCTCGTAAGACGAGTGTAGCAGTTCCCTCATTACAGGTGGGAGCAAAAGATGGGAAATTTTCGACACCTTTTTCTTCCATCTGTGAGGAAAGGAACTTATTTGACCTGGAGAAAGAACCAATTACTGAGGTATGGGTTTCTCTTGATCTTGCACATCTTTTACTTTGTTTTCTTTGAATGCCTAGTTGTATTCTTGTTCTTTATCAGAAAGCTGGCGGAAACGAGAAGCTGGGAAATGTACAAGAAACCCAGAACAAGAAAAATTGCTCCCAAGGGTTCACTCTTTTCAAAGAAGGTGTTTCTGCAGCCTCTATGTCTTCAGGAAAGTCCTTGCAAACACATGTGGCACCAACAGATGCATGTGCTTTTAGTGAGTCTGTGCCTGTCACCAAAGGAGAGGTTAACCATGATATAGCAAATAAATCTTTTCTCACTGTTGAATCCAAAGAACATCAACAGTCAGAAATACTCGATATCAGACAGTCCTTTCAAGGTAACAGCTCCTGTAACACCTTCGACGGGGGGAAATCTTGCCAGTCGAGTGAAAAGTTGGCACAAGGTGAGAAAAAACATTCACCGAGTCAGCCAGATCATTTGGGGGAATTCTCAAGAAATGATATGCAAGTGCTACACAACTATCCAAGACATGTGCCAGTGCATATTCTTGATGGAACAAATGGTTCTCAAATATCCCCAGATATGTTTAATCATGAATCTACGAGTCAGCAGATAGGTGGGGTCCCGGCGCTCCCAAATTTGTATTCTAATCCTGCTTCATCCGCCACATCTGAGTACCATAGTAATTCTCCACAGTCATCCATTCATCAGTCATTTTCTTGTTTCCACCCCATCTTCACCCCTATTCGTGATCCAGATGATTACCGATCGTTTCTTCAATTATCCTCCACTTTCTCCAGCCTTATTGTTTCTGCTTTATTGCAAAACCCAGCAGCACATGTTGCAGCAAGTTTTGCCGCTAGCTTTTGGCCTTATGCAAACATGGAACGTCCAACGGATTCTCCAACAGATAACACCGCTAGCCAGATTAACTCAGCTCCTGGTATGGCAGCAATTGCTGCTGCCACAGTAGCAGCTGCAACTGCATGGTGGGCAGCCCATGGGCTCTTACCATTGTGCTCTCAATTTCAAAGCAGTTTTACCTGTGTTCCTACATCAGCAACATCAATGCAAGTGGATGCCTGTCAACCTAGAGTAGACAAGAATGAAGGAAGAGAGGGAACTCATAATTCTCCCCATGCTCAGGAACCCGTCCCAGAATGCTCTGAAGCTTTGCAAGAACAACAGTCAGGTTCTAAATTGCCACCTTCTCCATCATCAGAATCGGAGGAGAGTGAAGGTAGGAAGCTACAAACTGGGTTAACGGCCACTGATACTGAGCAAGGAGCTGCAGTTACTAAAATTAATGAGCCAAACACAGAAAAGGGCGGGAAGCAGGTAGATCGCTCTTCCTGTGGATCCAACACACCTTCAAGTAGTGAAATTGAGACAGATGCTTTAGAGAAGGACGAGAAGGGTAAAGAAGAGCCTCAAGAATCTAATATTAACCTTCTTGCTGGAGAGGCTGCGATTCGGCGTTGTAGAAATTTCATCAGTCCAACTGAATCTTGGAAAGAAGTCTCTGAAGAGGTAATGAAAGCTTTGGTTCTTGTAAGTCCTCCAGTGACCATTTCTTGCTTTAATGAATTTCTGTCTGTCACCTTTTGTTACAGGGACGGATAGCTTTCCAGGCTCTTTTCACCAGAGAAGTGTTGCCTCAAAGTTTTTCTCCTTCACTTGATCTGAAAAATAAGGGAAAGATCATTCTTGAAAAGTTTAAGCAAAGGCCAGACGAGAAAGTTCAATGTGGACCGCAGTTAGACCTTAATGATCTGGCATCCAATATCTGTTCCAGTCACCAAACAATGAAAGACACTGTGTTATTAATTGGCAACAAAGAAGATGTAGAAAAATGCCTACCAATGATAGAACTTGGACAAGTAAGGTTGAAAGCTCGCCGTACTGGATTTAAACCTTACAAGAGGTGCTCATTGGAGGCAAATGATAGCAGGGTGACAAGTTCAAACTGTCAGGATGAAGAAAAAAGCTCGAAAAGACTTCGATTGGAAGGAGAAGCTTCTACTTAGTGTTGTGTCAATGTGCAATTCTACAAGGGAACCTGTCTTGTTGCACGGAGAGCTCTATTCTACCCTGTCATTATCTTTTCCCAGTTACGTTGTCTAGTTCTAATGTACACGAAACTTATCGTGTAGGTGTGTACCATATTATTTTTATGTTCTGTTTTAATTCGACTTGAATGCAAAGGGACTTTGAAGAATGAACTTAAATGTGGATGTCTTCAACAATCATAGCAAATTTAATGGACCTTGATTGGACCAGTTCCTCGGAAGATTTCTTTTGTGTTTATGTTGACGGTTTTTTATGTGAATTTGGCGGGTCGTAAGAATCAAGTTAACATATTCCATTGATTTTTCTGTATAAATGCTCAACAGTGAGAAGCCACTTGCATGCCAATGTCACACTTTGACCTCTCTGGGGAGAACAGTGTATCTGCAGTTTGTATTAGTACAAAATGTTAACATGGCAGGCCAAAACTTTGAGAAAATCTCTATGCATATCAGACTTTCTAAATTAAGGAATGCATATTGGACAATGACAAGAAATTTCACCCTACAAATATCAAAAATTGCAAGACTAAGATGGACCACTTTCTTGCATAATGTAGTGATACAGTAACTAAGTGTTACTTCACATGAGCAAAATATTACGAGGCTATAAGTCATACTCATATAGCTCTTTGATTTGTTCATCTAAGACTCTTAATGTTTCATATATGAGTCCTCTCTGTTGGTGAGAATAGTCACCAGCAGCAAATACACTTTTCTTCCTTTCCACTTCAATCCAACTGCAACCAACTGGCTTCTTAAGATCTCTCATTTTCATAGACCTCCTTATCTCTAAGACGCCATCCCATCTAGCATTTACAGCATACAGATTTGACATGACTATATAATTCCCGATATCATTAGCATTAATTTGAAACAGGCGATTAGCCGCAGCACAGCCCACATCAACCTCCTGATGGATTTTACAGGCACCCAGAAGCGTTCCCCATACATCCGCATCAGCTTGAAAGGGCATCTGGGTCACAAAGGAAAACGCATCTTTAATTCTACCTCCACGTGCAAGTAGATCCACCACACAGGCATAATGCTCCATGCTAGGTTTGATTTGATGCGTCTTTTCCATTGAATCAAAGATCTTTAACCCTTCATCCACAAGGCCAGCATGACTACAAGCAGATAGCACTGTAGTTATTATAACATGATCTGGTTTAAAGTCCATCTCAAGCATATGATAGAATATCCCAAGTGCTTCTTCTCCCATTCCATGCATAGCATACCCTCCAACCATTGCTGTAAACATAACAAGATCTTTGACTGGAGATGATTGGAAAAGCTTGTATGCATATTTTAGAGTAGCACATTTAGAATAAACATCTATGAAAGCCCCAATCAGATAAACATCATCATCCAGAAAAGCCCTTATCACATATGCATGGCACTGCTTTAGCAAGTTGCTTGAGGCCATTTGAGCACAAACAGGAAGGAGGCTCAAAATGGACATGGCATCAGGCCTCATTTTGTGATGCTCTAACTCGGTAAACAGACTCACTGCTTGATCAGGACAATCATTTTCAGCATAAGCTCTCACCATCAAATTCCAAGTGGTAAGATCCCTCTCGGTCATCCTCTTGAATATGCCATGTGCATCTTCATGCAGACCATATTTCACAAACCCTGAGATCATTGAGTTGCATGTGATTACATTATTGCTTCCTGATAAATTCTCAAATATTCTGTTAGCATATTTTAAATTGCAACACTTTGCATATGCATCAAGTAAGGCATTAGCGAGAGTAGGTTCAGTATAACTTAACAAGATACCAGATCTTACTGAAAAACCATGTGCTTCTTTAACCTTATCCAGTCTGGAAATGTTAGCAAAATAGCGCACCACAGCCAATAATGTGATGGAGTCAGCTTTCATCCCCTCTCTAAACATCTCCTTTAACAAGATAATAAATTGTTCGTGAAGTTGGTTTTCTGCTAAGGCATCAAGCATAGTGTTCCAGGATATCAAGTCTTTATTAGAAGTCAACAAAAATAGGTGACATGCCTCTTTAATGTTTCCACATTTTGCATAAAAACTTATAAGGGCATTAATCACAGAGATATCCTGACGGAGGAAACTATGACGAATTACATACCCATGGATCTGCTTCCCGATCAACACATTATTGAGCTGTGGACATACTGGAAGAATGCTCATAAGAGTAACAGAGTCTGGTCCACTCATCTCCTCTTTAGTGAATTCACGGAAAAAATCCAATGTCTTCAACCATTCACCATTTGCTGCATATCCAGCAATTATTGAGTTCCACGATACCAGATCTTTACTTTTCATATTCCGGAACACAGTCTCTGCTCCTTCAAAATTCCCAACCCTCAAATAGCAGCTCAAAAGAGCATTGATGACAGTAGCTTCTGACAACAACTCAACCCGTCGCAAAACATAACAGTGCATCTGCCTTCCCAACTGGTAACCATTTATCCCTCCTAAACTAGGACAGGTAGGAATAATATTAGCAATAGTTGCATAATTAGGTAGAACAGAACCTCCCACCATCAACCTGAACAATTCAAACGCCCTATCTGTAAGCTTATTCTCTATCAAACCTGCTATCATTGCATTCCATGAAACAACATCTTTATCAGAAATTCCATGAAAAGTAGCTTCCGCATCTAAAATATTCCCAGATTTTGCATACATGGATACGAAAGCATTTCCTACCAACGTTTCACAATCCAACCCATTCTTTACCGCGTAACAATGAAGACTTTTTCCAGCACCCAAATCTCCAGAGCGAGCAATCACAGGAACAACAATAGCAAGAGTAACAGAAGTTGGCTTAGGATAACATGCTCTTTGCATTAAATTAAACAACTTTTCCATCTCCATTTCATGTAACGGCGAACAAGCAAATCCAGACAAGACAATATTCCACATGACTGTGTCACTATAGTTAACCGTACGGAAAAGCTTTTGACAATCATCAAGATGTTTAGATTTAGCATACATATTAAGCAAGGCTTTTATAACAAATTGACATGAATGATGACCTAACTTAATAACACAAGTATGTAAAGCTTTCCCCAACATCCCATCTGATATGGAAGCACAACATTTGAGTACATTTGCCAAGATTTGGTAATCAGCAGTTGGATTTTGTATTTTTGGGATAAGGCTAGAAAGTAAGTAGTTCATTCTTCATGCTTAAAAAAACCCCACTTTCATGTTTTGATTATCCCCAAATATCAACATTAACACTCCAACTGTACCAATTCAATCAGTAAGTATTGCTTACAATTCCTAACTTCAAATTCCAACAAACTCAAGTCATAGAAACACTTAAATTCTGCACCCAATTTTGGTGAACTATATTTTTTCACAAATAAATCGATGAAGAGAAAAGTAAGGAACTTACATACATACATACAAGAGAGGGAATTCAAAAACACTCCGGTCATACAAATATTCATAAAATTGAAAGAGGTTACGGATAAATTAGTTAAGTTGGAGTAGTTTTTTTAATCCATTTTTTGTATAAAGTAGAGAAACCGAACAATTCAAAACTTGCGGATATATTGATTATTAGGGATGACAATTGGGTTGGTTCCATTAAATTTGGGCTGATCAAAATGGGTCAAGACAATAAACAGATCAAGACTCAATTCAACCCAAATTTATTTGGACAAAAATGGGTTGGGTCAAAACAGGTTAATAACGGGTCATATTCCAACCCGCTCAATTTTTACTAAGTTCTAATAGCTTTATTTGTTATTTTATAAGCTTCTAGTACCTAATAAAATTATTTTTTTCTTATTATATAACATAGAAAATAAAATAAAATGATTTTTAATAATATTTTGACAAGATTTCTCAAAAATCAATTTGGGTTACATATCAACCCAATTTTTAATGGGCTAAGCTAACAAATGTGTGGGTCAATAGCCAACCCAGACCTAAATGAGTTGGGCTGGTTGGGATTGATTTTGCCACCCCTAATATTGATCCTTCTCTCGATATACATAAGTTATGTAGCAGATACATAACTATAAATAAGATTTATACTTATTTAGATTTGAAATAATTAGAGTTATGTATCAACAATAACATTTGTACTGGATATATTGTACATAAATAAAGTTGTAATGTATATGACAAAGGTGGACTGATGTACCGGATGTTAAGAGAAGCAAGGAAAAAGGGATTTTTGTGATTAATTCAAATGATAGAGATTTTTAGAAATTATATTATCTTAAATCGTGTAATTATACAATTTTCCCAAAAAAAAATTACCTTAAAAGGTATTAAAGTAAATAAGTTATAAGAATTGTTAAAAAAAAATTGAAAAAATAAAGGAAGCAAGTGTAATATTATAAACCACAAGGGAGGTTGATGTGACACAACAAAACTTAAAGGAATGTCTATGAAATTGTCCAGTTTTTTTTAATACAAAACTAGTTATTTTAGAGTAATATAGTATCGTTTGGAGGTGATTTATATTTGTTGGCGGATCAAAATTGAGAATAAAAGTTAGTTCATTAAGGAAGAAAAATTGACTGGTCAACAATACATAACGTATACCAACCATCATTCTAATAAAAAAAATTTATTGCATGTACATATTGATAAGTAATCCTTTCTTGTACTACTTAACATAGTGTAGAACAATTTAGAAACATCAATTTAAGGGGGAATTAAACCACACCAAAATGGGATCATTCGTGCAAATGACCCATTAGCAATCTCCCAAAGAGCTCCTCTATGTGTGTGGGCTATTTTTTTTCCAACACAATCCAATTTTACAAGATAATCACAAAACTATTAATCATAACTCGTACTTTTACACACACTTCACATTACACCATTACATACACACAATCATATAGAGAGAGCATGAGAAAGACATATCACATACTCACATTTCTCTTCTTTTTTTCTCGCCCACCTCACACATGTGATCAGAACTTTCACAAGAAACCTTTGGATATAATAGTCATTAATATTGAAATTTTTTATCTGGCTCGATAATTTGATTTTCGATGATTTATGTTCATCCCTAGTTAGAAGTATACCAAGTCATTTCATAATAACTTCAAAAATGTTAAATTGGTTCATCGAAGAATACAAGCAAAAGTGTGGTGTATATATATGTGTATATTACATTGTATAATTATGTGTCCGCCCATATACCTGTATATATCCCTTGTATATCTGTGTACCTCATATATATATATATATGCCACGAATTTTGTTTATGATATACATTTTATATACATGTGATACACATTATTGCAGTGATGTTTTCCACATCAACTTTATATGATTATATCTGAATTGTTTTTCTTCAGTAACCACTCTGAATGACTTCCAATCTTCCTCAAATTTTGTATAATCTTCCTCAGCGAATTCGTAACACATAAAACAATTACTAAGCTTCATTTGAGTCAACAATTTTGTGCTATCAACAAATTGTGGCAAAGTCAATTATATTGTTACAAGTGTTCAAGATTTTATATATATATAATTTTTATAACGAAAAGTATATTTTAACTAAGGTAATCAATCAATTCATTGTATGTGGCTACGCCAAGCGTAAAATACCTCTAAGTAGGACTAAAGTAATATCCTGCTACTTGTAATTCTTTAATTGATATGAATAATATTTTTCATATGGAAGATTATTTCCTTTTTCTTTCAGATAAACTCAAACTAACACTTGGCCTATACAAATGTTGGATGTCCATGTCACAGAGTTTGATACAAAAGGATTAAGGCACGTAGATGATGGTAAACACCAACTAAAATTTAAAATTTATGAATTTTATTAGCGATTTCAAATAAATGTAGAATTATATTTAAATTCATAATTAATTATATTTAATAAATATTTGAATACATATACATGATATATATATGGACAAAAATTATTAAGTTTCATGAATCATAACTAACACGCTGAACCTGCCTAGGTAGACAAATGAGAGACACAATTTATGTATCACCATCAAGAAATGAAAGGATTTTGGTAGTTGCTACTAGCTCCCAATTAATTATGTTGTAGATTGATTTGGACTTGGGATTTAATAGACCCTTGAAATTGAATCTGGCTTAGAAATATCCTCGTAAAAATTAAAATCTTCAAAATAATAGAGGTGTAATAGCATTTTGATAATGACTGAAAAATTGTTTTTTATCTGATTAATAGGAATTTCTTCCCTCCCAAAGAATTTATTTAAAATTAGATCGAAAAGTAAGAATTTGTAATTGAAATCAAGATAAACATAATGAGAAGAATTCTCTTCACACATGATGCTAAGAAGCAAGTTTCTATATAAAAAAAAGAAATTTTGTTTGTGTACCACAAATTGGAATGGCTTACTCTTTCATTCTTAATTAAAAAAATTAAATTTAAATTTTATTAAATATAAAATTTATTTTTATTAGAGAGCAATTATTTTGATATAAATTTAAATTTAATTGATTTTAATGCAAATATTGTACGAGTGGAAAAAAATGATAGACAGATAGATAGAGTGGAATATATTTGTGAATATTTTTAATTGTTTAATAATTAATTGTAGATATATATGAGTACATTTGGGTTGTCAATTGACATATGGTAATACAAAACAAATGAAAAAATCTAAAATATTTTGTGAATGGCTAAAATCAAGATCGCTTTCAAGATGACAGAAGAGCAATTAATGTGATACTACATAATTCTCCACTCAAATATTAAAGCTACACCTCATCTTATTTGAAGATTCCTAGTTTTACATAATAATATTAGGAACTAGTAATTCATGGAGATGTGTTCTTTTATATATATATATAAAGAGTCTTTGGATGCAGAAAATATTTTACCTTAGAAAATTCATTTAAATTTCTCTTGATATCACATAAAAAATCCTTCTCTCTTCTTCAATAAAATTATTCTTTTTCCTATTATTTTTCTGAATAATAATTTTATACAAACTTCAGACTTCTAATCATTAAAAATTAATACACATATTTGGAATCAGAGCAAAATTACTTCTTAGACAGTAACTTGCCACGACACTATATTGTGACAATTTACTTACTATTTTCAATTTTAATTCTATATCAATATTTTGTTAGTTTCCCAAATAATGTCCATAAGAAATGATATAGGGTAGAGTGATTGCTTTAATAATTATGGTGACTTGTATTTCCGTTTGATCAACCACAACAAAAAAGGGGGGAACAACTCAACAGCTCAAGTATATATATGCCTTCATAAATAAACTGGTGGTTTATTAAAAACACATACTATATAAAAATACTAAAATCCATAAATATTGAAAAGTTGGTTTTGGTAAGAAATAATATTCATGTGTTCAAGGTGTACTCAATTTGCTGTTTACAGCAAGTTTCTCCAATGTATATCACACTTTGTGTTTGTTGGCAGGACTACAAAGACTTAGCTCAAATTATATTCTCAAAAAATTATTCTACTGTCAAAATATATTATTTTGCTACATAAAATCTTGTAGTAAATTTTTTATTTAGAACGAATATCAGTTATTTTAAAAATTAATTACAAATATTGGATGGCTTATGATACTTGAATCTTTTTGATTATTAACACTATGTTTGGAGGTTTGCTTATGTTTCATCATAATGTATCATATTATATTGTATTGTATGGTTCTAATGAATACAATGTTTGGATCATTCTCCGTCGTCACCACATATCTATAACTTGAATGATAAACCTACAAGAAAGTAGGATATGAGATAGAATTAACAACTATGAAAAGGTTAGGTAAGGTAAAGGATAAAATAGAATTGTTAAATAATAAGTAAAGACAAAATGAGAAGATAATATTAAGGTAATAACGCGATCACACCAAATCTATTGTTACATAAAATGGTTCTAACAGTGGATTTAAATGATACGAAACAATATAATTTCAGTAACAATCAAAACAAACATTGTATGGATCAAACTAACAATACAACACAATGGGTGTCAACCAATATCCAAACAAGGTGTAAAGCAAACCATTAAAACTATAGTCATTTAGGTGCCAATAAGTCGTGGATGAATATGATTCTTTCACTTTAGGTAAAAATTTCAGGTTCGAGTTTTAAACATAAAAAATGAAATCATATTAGAGAGAATGACGTAACTACGAATATCAAACAAAACGAAAAAAAAGAAGAAGAGAGAAGTTGTTAGGTGTCCTTCCTTGTCATTAGTCCTTGATTAACAAATCAATATTCCTTAATCACCTCTTTTATTTATAATCACCCCCATGTGCTTTGCCAACGTATTATCATCACCTCTATGGCCCTACTTATCAAATCATTAATCAAACATATATTCATCATTCAATTATTTTATTTGAATTATATTTGAATTAACCTTCCAATCAACCCCCATTCCTCATATATAAAACTCTATTTTTAGTCATTACATTTATGTATAAGTAGGTAAAAACACTATTCCTATCAATTATTGATGGATAATCCGACCTGTTTAATTTGTTGCATTTGTTTTAATTAAATTTTCCAATCAAGGAATAAAACCTATTTTTTTTCCTTTTGTCAATAAGTAAATAGGAGTTTGAATATGATTTGGTTGAAATTTAAAAATATATATATACTACTAATTGAAATTAAGCTGGGGAAAAAATATTTAGAAGTTAAAATCGTGTTTAGCCATTAAAATATAGTTAAAATTTTATAGGTGAAACGTGAAAATAGTTGAAAATCGTCTAGATCTTATTTTTAAATTTTAAATTGAAATAACCCCGACAAGACAATTGCTGACACCACAACAGACCCCATTTGGATTTAAAACATTTTGAAGAAGTTCAAAATAAAAACAGCCATTATTTTTTAAAAAAAAAAAAAAAAAAAGAGAGAGAGAGAGAGAAGTTATATTTGAACAAAATGAAATTTTCGAAGGAAACATAAGAGGTTTCATTAATTAAAGCTGACTCTATAAATGTTGTCGAATAATAATTTCTCCAAATATAATTCTACAACACTTTGTTGTGTTTGACACACAGCAAAATAGTTTTCATGAAAAATGGTTTTGTGAAAAATGAATAACTTATTATTTTTTTTTTGCTACTCTTACGAGAGTAGTTTTTTTCTCAGTATAATTGCTAGAGAGATAGACCGATACCATTCTGAACATGTTATACTAACTTTGTTTTCCAAATATTAGGTTCACCCACCTTTGTATTATATATTTTGGACCTATAATTTTTAAAATTTAACAATTCACATTAAGACCTAAAGATTAAACCGATTAAATTTATATCTTAAATGCATTTTTTCGTAATAGTGCATCATCCTAAATACACCTCTGTAAAAAAGTATTCAAGTTAGTAAGAGAGCAAAGTTTGTAGATTCAAACCAACACATAATTGCTCTGGCTCCATGGTACGTAAACGGCAAACTACTTATCTTAAAAATCGTTATAGTTGAACTTGTATATGATCAAGTGAGAGCATGCGTCCTAATCTAACTCTTTTAGGTTTGTTTAGTAGCGATTTAAATATTACTCAATTATCAGTTAAAGCAAAATGAATATGACTAAATAGAGTGATGTAAAGAGTAGTGAATGTAAATCCATTATGTTAATGTGATTACAAGTGAGTCTAATAGCCTTTGCTCCAAGAGTATCCTTGTATGAATATGTTAGATAAGGTAAAAATAAAGTTGATGCTCGAGAATATTGATGTATATTCCTACAAACAAGATATAAGTTTCATCATTCATGCAAACTACAAACCATATAATTAACCAACCAACCAACCAGAGTTGAGTACTCATTAAATTGGATGGCAGTAATGTAATTTGGGTAGAACAAGGAGGGCAGATTTGAAAAGGGGAGATTTGTTTTGACGGCGTGATTTTTGTAGAAACCAGCGAAGCCACGTGAGCAAGCTGGATTTAAGGTCCCACGCCACCTATGATTGACCCATTTGCTAGCTGTCAATTTCTTTTACCCATTTTGCCCTCAATATTCTTGTCTAATTCATCAAAATCACCTACTCCAATCATTATTTCTTCAAATTAGTCAAAACCAACCAATTCATAACATGAAATGACAATAATACCCTTCAAGGAATCGTTTTGGTAGCTCATTAGAGTTACGCCGATATTAGTAATGTAAGAATTATTTTTATGGGTATTAGTTATGCAAAGACTAGTTATTTCAGTTTTTTTATAGCATAAGATAATACATATATTTTTTCGTAACTTATACATGTATTAGTTATGTAGATTTTCAAACTGCAAACCAAACATCGTATTAATTTTATGCATGAATAATTGACTTCCTAACTAACTATCAAACATGATATTACTTGTGCATGATTCAATACTTACTTAACTGATCACCTTCAAACTAGATATGAAACGACCCTTTATTATATGTATCTCAATTGTTAATTAGGTTCATGTTATCTTTCATCAGAGCAACTATGACAACCAATGTTTAACCAAATAAAAACTAAATACGTACTCAAGATGGTTTATCTCCGTTGAGAGTCAAATTTTAATATCTCATGATTTTTATCTACTTATTGACTAGTAAATCACATTCATGTGAGACTTATTATCCAAGAAAAGAGATAGATAAATGATTTTTTTTTTGTCTTAGTTCAGTTCAGATTTTAAGAGTAAAAAAAATTATTTGACTACGACTTCTAAATATCTTTAAACATTTTAAATTGATAATTATTATATGATTTATAGTACATTAGGTTGTTTTCAAATAAGTAATTTTTATTTTTAACACAATAAAAACTCCATGTTTAAATTTATGTTAAAAACTAAAACAAATGACTCTCAAAATTCATACCTTCACATAAATTAAGACGGAAGTATTTAAATTAATTATGTAAGGGTGATTTTGGTAGTTAAATTAATTACTATTTTATTTTATTTTCTAAAAAATAAAAATAAACATGTGTGTTGTGCAAGTATCCAATGCTCAATTCTACATTCACCCCTGTTCACAGAAAAAGCCAGAGGTGAGAAAGCATGGTGGGGTAGGTCATTTTGGTGATAGACACAGGGATATACGAAGTGGTGGAGTCAGAATATTTTTTTTTTAGGTTCAAAACATTAATAAGTAAATATATGAAAATTTTAAAGGAATTTAATATCTATTATATATATAATTTTAATCTTAACTATACAATATAATATTTCACAAAAAAATAATCGTATGAAACCCATGCACTATTGTTGCCTGTGGGAGTGTGCAAAAAATGATTTAACTGATATACCAAGTGGAAAAAAAAACATGATTGATTTATTGATATTGGGTTAATGGTTTTGTAAAATTTGTATTGGGTTATTGGTTCGATTTTTCAGTTTTATGATTTTGGTTAATGGTTAAATCGATAGTCCAATAAGATTATATTAAAATTACTATTTTACTCCTAATTATATAACATAACTTTAACATTTTATCGACCTTATTTCCTAAAAATTTAGTATTACTTTCTATTGTAGGCAACACAAACTAGCTTCGATATCTTTTTATTGTGACATTTTCTCTCTTCTTGACACAAACTAGTATTACCTTCTCGCTTCTCAATTTTTTATTGATTATGACAAAGACATACAATTAACATTTTTTCCGCAATTTATTGTATGAAATTTTAGAAGGAATTTGAACAATTTTGTCATAAACAAAAGTGATCAATGTAGAAATTTGTATTGCACTTCTATTCTTACTACTATTTCTATTTTATAAGCATCGTGTATATATGACTATATGAACAATTGAACATTATTCTTATTGATTAAATCGAAAATCAAACCGTTAAAGAATAAAAAAACCTATTAACCAAAAATCAACAATAAGTACTTTATTAGTTTAGTTATCCGATCCGTTTCGCATATTTACAAATTAATAATTCAATAATATATAAAATCGAACTGAACAGACCGATGCAATTTGGCTCCACACCTGGATATATGTGTAAATAATGAGAAAGAGAAGGAGTATTTGTAGTTGAAAATAAGTCTTTGTTGGTATAAGGCCTTGCCAGGTCCTTATATTTGGAATCACAGTTGGCTACAAATAGAAGAGTTATTTTATGAATTGTCCACTTATATATATATAACAACAGTTATCTGTTATTATTATTATTTGAGAGCAAATATTTAATAGCAAACAAAGAAGAGAGAGATTTCAGTTTGCTTTCTTCATATTCATGTAAGTGAAACATACAATACTCAATTCTTTCTTGCTGTTTTACTACAAAAAGGTTATGATCAATTTCGTCGTTAAATTGTTCGTAGCTTAAAAAAAAAAAAAATTATATAGAACTAGCAAAAAATTTTGTTGTTTAGCTATAAAATTTGTCTTTCATTAACTCTTACTTTTCAGTAGGTTTTTGATAATATATTGTTAATTCATTGCTGAATAGGATTAGCAACCGATTTTATTGTTAATTAGCTACATATTTTTTTTTATCATTAATTCCTATTTTTCAGTAGTTTTTTTGTATAATATGTTGCTAATCCATCGATAAATAAGATTAGCAAAAATAATTTGAGAACAGTAGGATAGACTCGAGGTCAATTCTTTCTTTTAGGTGTTCTATCTATTGTTAATTCCTATTTTTTCAGTAGTTTTTTTTTATTATATAATATACTGTTTATCTATCGTTAAATATGATCAGCAATAAAGTTTATTATTTAGCTACAAAAATTCATCTGTCATTAATTCTTATTTTTCTCAGTAGTTTGTTGCTAATCCATCATTAAATAAGACTAGCAACATATTTTGTTGTTTAGCTATATAATTTATCATCCATCTCTTCGTCTTACCTATTAATCTTTTATAGCAAGAATTTTTATCATGTTGTGTATTTAATTATTATTTTTCTTCCTACAAATTAAATATAGATATTTTGTGAGTACTTGATTTGAAAGAAATAAAGATGGGATACTGGAAAGCAAAGGTTCTTCCAAAGATCAAGCAGATCTTTGATAAAAATGGACCCAAGAAGACTGCTGCTGCTGAGGCATGCAAGACTTTTGATGAAGCTAAGGTAAAAAATAAATATATTTACCAAATATTTTAATTTGTTATAACAGATAATTAATATGTCTTTATTTAATGTTTTTTTAATGCCTGAATAAGTTTATAAGTCTCAAAAAAAATAAAAATCAAGAGAGCGAATAAAGGGTAAAATAGTAAATTATTTATTTTATTTATGATTTTTTAAGAGACGTGTAAAGGGATAATTAATATGTGATGGAGGAAAATTATCTCATAAAATCATTTTTTTGTTAAAAAGAATTAGAATCAAGAAAAAATATAATATTTTTTACACAAATATCTTAAATTTTATATATTGATGATGATGTAAAAATCCTTTATATTATCACATCATTTAAATAACTTTATTTGATAGTATACTAATGATATATAAAAAAAATTATTATATTATCAGTACGTATAACTTAAATCTATAAAAATAATTAATATGAATTATTGTCTGCTAAATTTCAGGAGGAGTATAGCAAGGAGTTTGAAGAGAAGAAGACTGAGCTTCAACCCAAAGTTATTGAAATTTATGAAGCTGCTGCAATTGAGATCAAGGTTTTCTTTTTTAGTACACTTTATTTATTTATTTGTACTTTAATATTATGCAAAATTTAGCAGAATTATTAAATAGTATTCTTTTTGTTTCAAAATGAATGTCTAAATATATTTTTTATTAAATATTAATTCTTCTTAATATGCTATTTTTTAAAAAATTATCTAATAAATTAGGGTAACTAAATTATACCATTACTAAAAAAAGTCACGATTTTCCACTAGAAAATGTTACTAGTTATTTCCACAAATATTTGAATTGAATCGTTGAGAAAAGAAAAAATGGTGAGGATTTCATACACAAAAATTAGGAAGCTTCCCTTATTTTAGTGAGAATCTATTTCCCCTCATGCATCTTCTTAGTGAGCTGGTTCGATGAAAAATGAGCAGAAGAAAAATCATGTTGTAGCAAAAAATCTTTGTTTCTAGTGGTGACCTTACATTTATTATTTTTTAATGGAGGTGAAATGAATTGAAGTGACACTTAATAATTTTTAGAGGAATAAAGTATATACATAGTATGATTCAAGTTGTGATAACAATAATCGAAATATAGAATAAAATTATGTACACTAATAAATCTTAATAATTCAAATCTTACACATGTAGCAAAAAATTAGTGCACTGAACTATGTCTTTATTATTATGATGATGATATACAGAGTTTAGTGAAGGAACCAAAGGGTGCAGGGCTGAAGAAAAACTCAGATGGGGTTCAGAAATTCCTTGATGAGCTTGTGAAGATTGGTAAGTATATTTTTTGTAAATTTAGAAATATATTTAATTGTGACTAAATTTTGGTGTACTTGAAGAATTTCCGGGATCAAAAGCTGTTAGCGAAGCAAGTTCAAACTTTGGGCCTTCATATGTATCCGGCCCAATTCTGTTTGTGTTGGAAAAAGTTTCCACTTTTATAGTCGTCACAGAAGATAAGAAGGGAGAGGAACCCGCAGCTGCTACTGATGACTTGCATGCAACAGCCACGTCAACTGAAGAGGTGGAGGTGAAGGAGAAGGAGATAGTTATTGAGGCTGGAGAATCAAACAAGGAAGAAGAACCTGCTGACGTGACACCTGCAGTCAAGGTGGAAGCACCTGCTGACGTGACACCTGCAACTAAGGTGGAAGAAGCACCCAAGGCGTGATATATGATCCAATGTACTAAAATTATATCAGTATGTGCGGACCATATGTATACTTCAATTTGTCTTTATTTTTATTTACTGTGAGAAACAAGACACAAACTTGATTTATTATTCTTTTGCTAGTGTTCTCTCTTTCTTTGTACAATATTATCTCATGAACAATGTCTTGTGTACCTATTTTTATTCTCAAACTTATTCCATTTGATTCTTCAATACTACAGTAAGTTGATTTGATTTCTCCCCTTCTTTTTGTCCTTAGTACAAAAGAAATGATATGGTTAAGAGTATCTTCTATTTTCAATACTTAATTAACGTGCCAAACTAATAGTGTGGTTGGTGGTTGCTGGAAAACTATATATGCCTAATGATCATGAAAATTGATGATTTAAAATTTTCAATTAGTCATATATAGATAAATTAAACGTCAAGGTTAAAAGTTATAACTCTAGTTGAGCCTCATATTATAAGATTTTTCTCCTCTCCACCTCTAACACCGGCTTCCATCCCATTGAAATTATTATCATATGATGATAGCGGAGATAAAAGAGGAAGATTTAGCTTATCTAACTCTTCTTACACTACTTTTACATCGAATTGGTAACGGATAAATTTTGAAATTAAATAAGATTAGCACGAGCGATTTAGCGATCAACTATTTTTGTTAGCATGTTCTCTATGAAATAAAACTAAGACCACATTGTAGTCTAAGTAATTAATGACGTGGCTAATTTCTCTACAACATAAAATATAATTTTTCTTTGATAATAAGATCAATTTTAGAGAAAAAATAATCTATTGCGTGTAAATATTATGGTTGATGTAATGGTATCCAAAATGAATCGAAAAACTGAATTAATTCAATTTGATATAATATTTCGATTCTTCTATGTTTATCCTCACTTTTATTTTTATTTTATTAAGTATTATATATGTATAAGAGAGATGGTAAACATTTTTAAATAAAAGGTTGATGACACGTAGCAACTGTTTGAGGGGGACTTCTATTAATCTAATATGATTTTGTATCGTCAGACTAAACTCTAACCATTAACCATAATTTTCATATTAATTTCAGATCAATAATTAATTATCAACATCAAGGATATGGTGGCTTATATTGAAATATAAAATACAACACAATTCTAATAATAATAAAATAAAAATAATATAATGTAAATTATTGAGAAAGGAAAGAAGGGATACATCAGAAAATTAAATATTGACAGATAATACAACTCATCAATTCTGATAGCAACCAAATTCGATTGCCCACACGCAAGAAACTATAAAGTTGGACCAATTATGTATAATAATAACATTTGAAATTGATATATCAAGAAGAAGCTTGATTAAAGCAACTAGGCATTAATTTATCAATCATAAAAAACAAGTTATTCATACATTAATTCTTGTATCATTTATACGACGAGTTTAGGAGATACACAGGAAATAAGTTATTCATGTATAAAATTAATATGACGTTTGGTTGATAATTTAGAAATCCACATAATTCATGCATAAATAAGTTATGAGGGAATCTATGTATAACTAATACCTAATACTTCATAACTCTAACCAGTTATTATCAATTTGTTGATAAGAAGCAATCCATCTACCTCCACGAGATAGTGACAAGGTCTACGTATACTCTATTTGGATTCAACAAGCATACTTGTTCACTTTGACCAAAACAATAAATAAACTAAAAATAAGAAAAGACGTGAGGATGGTCTTGCAATCATTTTTCCATAGAGGTGAATTTTTTGTTGGCTCCTTCATGCAATTCTAGTCTAGAATATATAATTTTCTTGCTTTTATTATTTCCCCTCTCTTGAGCATCACCACCACCACCACCACACACATATTT
Source organism: Solanum stenotomum (assembly GCF_019186545.1). Classification (NCBI taxonomy): domain Eukaryota; kingdom Viridiplantae; phylum Streptophyta; class Magnoliopsida; order Solanales; family Solanaceae; genus Solanum; species Solanum stenotomum. The sequence goes on from NC_064286.1 coordinate 1,151,585, forward strand.
AACGAGATTAGAAATTCTCAATGTTTTGATAGATGAAGTTATCCGATATTTATACTAGTGGAGGTAATAGGTATTTTGTAAAACTGATCAAGGTGTGTGAATTAACTAGGACATCACTTGGGAAAAAATATTGAACTACATAATCGACAGGACACCAAACCATGTGATTTTACTATGATTTAAGTAATGAATTATGAAGAGATATAACGAATTATGCACTCCCTCCATTCACTTCTATTTGTCCACTTTGAATCAGAGCTTTCAAGGATTGAGATATCTGTCGTTTATGCTTAACTTCATATATCACCGGTAGAGGCTACTAGGAATGAAGTTTGACACGTCTAGATAACAAACTTTCCTCTCATCACATCATTATTATTAGGTTAAAAGCCTCAGTTTTTAGTTAACATTATGGATTCTAACATATTCCTACATCAACCATTTCTATCCTTCCTCAATTCCCTCAGCAAGGAAGAGGCTAAAAACAGGAAATCTAATCAAAGAAATGGGAAGACGACAAATATAGAAATTAACAGATCCATTCCTTAGGGTTGATACAAGCATCCAAGAGTTTCCATTCTTCAGACCCCTCTACTGGTTGCTGCATAGAACAAACAGTAATTTAGTTGAATTCATGGTTTTTTTCTTAAGAAGAATATCAGCAAATTGGACTACCAAAGCAGAGAAAAAACTTACATGGTCGTACTCCCAACGTGCACTTAATGGAAGAGAAACAAGAATACTCTCAATCCTACCTCCTGTCTTGAGACCAAATGTAGTTCCACGGTCATAAACCTTCAATTACAAAGCAAAAAAGAACCAAGTCAAAACAGTTGTTTCTTATTTCATTTTATTTTTGGGAAATAAAAGCTTAGGGAATAGAGTAATCCACCAAGTTGAATTCCACATAGCGCCCCCTCCGTAATTGTTGCCATGCCTTGTGTTCATCGGTGAATGGGGTATCCTTCCTCTTCTCTATGATAGGTATATATGCTGGAATGACGGAGTTGGCACACTCTGCACTCAACAACTCATACATTAGGAGAGGGTATTTTTATCCATTCCAACAATTGAAAGTTTACTGTGCGTTAATTAACTTCCATCATCAGATTAAGCAAACAGTTTGATGTTTCTAATTATTCAGAAAAAGGAATGGAGTTAAGCTAGTCTCCAGCTATTTCAGGTTCAAAGTAAAATTTTCTACTTGGAAAAAGACCAGTCAACTAATGGAGAACTGAAAGTGTGGACAGCAGATCATTTCAGCAGCTCTTAATATCTTCGGAGCAAAATGTATTTTCCATCTAGGATATGCATCTAAAAGATGACAGATGCGTGAAGATCATATAATCCCTGCTACAAACAAGCTTTCCCGACAAAGATAGGAGTGATTCTAAATTTACATGTGGTCTTTTCACACCATTTACCTGTAGAAAAGGAGAGAAGCATTTCCTGATCATAGTCGTTTAAATCGTCAAAAAAAATTCCTCCAAGACCCCGCCTCTCATCACGGTGCTGCAAAACAGTGAGCTCAGTCAAAACCTGATAGTGACATTACTTTAATTGGACAAAAAAAAAGTAATAGGCAACCATGGAAGAGTAACCCCATTTAAAAGCTTCTGGTACTTTATCACCACTTAATAACCAGAATGCAGCATTACGATTCTTCACAAGAACTGTAGTCCTCACCAGAAATGCCAGATATGGAATGTGAAAAAGGCAAGACTGAATGCTTCCGCTCATGTTACAATAGATATAAAAGAATGCATAACTACATCTAAGAAAAGGATCAAAAGCTCCTAGAAAACAGAAAAATTCAACGCAGTCATGGATCAAACTCAAACAAGTTAACCTAGGAAAAAGATGATAACACAAAGTAAGGTCTGCTATTACCTAGACAGTTTCATTAAAGGCAGTGTTGTCAAAGGCGCGCTTAAGCCCTGAAGCGAGACTCAAAACGTGTTGAGCGCTTCAGCTCGCTTTATGTGTGCTTCAATATCATCATCAAGGTTCTAATGCAAAATTTTCCTTGCCAATGAGTCTCTTCGGAAGAAGTGACACTAAACAATTGATATTTCACTTTATCATAATGTTTCTCAATTTCTATGGTCATATATTTGACATACATGTTTATAATTATTAGTCTTAGACTAAACATACAAACTTGTATATTTTGTCCCTTTGTGCTTTTTTTAATTAAAGCCCACGCTTTATTTGCACTTTGCGCTTAAAGCCCCAACGGACCTTAGAGCTTTTTTGCGCTTTTCCCTTTGATAACACTGATAAAAGGATCAATTTGCTTAGAAATCTCTAAGGTTTGTAAAGGTTTTCCTGAAACCCTCTGAATGCCTGGTTTATCTTTAGGAAGATAGCAGCTTTCAGCAAAGGGGGGCAGGCAATTCACATGTGAGAATCGTACTAGGTACTTAAGCAAGACTGCAATTAATTTAGATATTTGATCCTTACAGCACGCCTCACGGGAAACCAAAACTTGACTTACAATTTCAGGAATTAAATATGGAGAAATAAAAACTGATCAGAGGCAAACACAAAAAACAAAGAGCACTAAGGTACACCTTAATGAGGGGAGATGCTTGGAGGATTTTGTGTAACTTGGCACTATTGTCCTTAGTGTCTGCTCAATATTTGGTTTATTCTAAAGTAAATAGTTTTTGAAAAAAAAATTAGACATTGTGTTGGATTTTCTTTTCTTTTTTGGAAAAAGTAGTTGTTTTCTGTTTTGGTTCTTCAAGGAACCTTTTGGGTTCTGTTTCAAAACAAAGTTCAGTTATCAAATGAAACATGATTGATTTCAGCTTTAAAGATTATTTCTATAATTTTTCCAATCCAAATGCCACAACTTAATACTGTTACATGTTAGACACAAAACAATGACTCTGATGCGGTTGGAATTGTTAAACTGTTTAAAACTCACAAATGATGGTTCAAGTACAGCATTTTCATGTTTAGTGGGTAGATCTCCACACCAGATTCTTTAACAGTCTAGAGCACAATTACCCTATTATTCCAGTTTCTGGCAGATTATGGGAATAGAAACTTCATATGGAAAAGAACTTCTATCTGCTAGTACTTCTATCTGCTAGTAAATGAAACTCGAATACCTTTATGTAGAAATAATCATCACACCACTTCTTGAAACGAGGGTAGAAACTAGCATCAAATTTGTCACAAGCACCTTTTTGCACCTGCAACGCAGACAGAGAGTTGCAATCAATTTTAAACATCCAAGAGAAAAGTCTGTGATAGAATATGAAGATCTTTCATTCTAGCCAAGCATAGTGATGATGTTGGATAGGGGTGCTCAAAGAGCAGTGACTACTTTGCAGGGAGTAAGTGTGTGGAAACACCAGAACAGGCAGGGAAGACTCCGCAAAAGATACGGATTCTTAGAGATGGCAGAAGAAATAAGCTCAGGTCAGATTGTAGGGCTGGACATACCCCAATGAAGGAAGCACTTCCGGACTTTAGATTTGTTGCCAACCAGGAAAGACCTGGGACTTTTCTGTCACTTTTGAGTGAATAAAGCAGCTTGTAAAAAAATCTCTCAATGCTTTTCTCCATGGTAAATTTTCTAAATTAGACATTAGAAATTTTGAACTAATGAAACAAAGATCTACAACGGTGTAATTTTTTTGCATGCTTATACCGAATGGAAGTGCTTCACATCATCCTCGAAAATGTAAGCAGGTGTCAGATCAGTGCCACCTCCAAACCACCATTGCCTAGGTGCTCCTGGAGTATCTGCATTAAAATTAATCACAAGTAACTGATAATTAATATAGTTCAACTTAAATTAATCAAGATGCAGAAATCACAGACATGGACTTACCAAAGGTATACTTTGGCAATACTAGCTAACGACCTAAATACTACTACTCTCATTTTTGATGCAGACCCATATTATGCATTAATAAACATAACCAGTGAACAGATTCATAAAATGCAAGAAGCACACAAGACAATTGGGGCAAGAACACTAAATTCTACACGAAATTTCTTAGTTAGTGATTTGGCATATTTTCCATCTTAAAAAGGTAACAAATTTTTTGAACAACTCTTTTAAGAATTAGCACTTCTGCGATAATATTCCCACTTTCAGCTCTTCTCAATCGTCTACTGGTGGTCTCATGCCAAAGCTTCCCCCACCGCATAGCTCTGTTTTCTGTCTCCATGGTGTGCTGCTTACTGATGCAATGCTCTGGACCATAACTGCCTACTACCATAGCCTCTCCATAGGTGCAGCCACCCTCGCGTGTATCACCCAGTGTGCACAATAATCCTTTATATCTCCCTTTCGATGATGCTGCATGCATCATGCCTGGAGGCCCCCTTCACATCATTGCTTATCTAGTATAAAAACAAGCTTGAGCCTGCTATTGATTGGGTCAAGCTATGAACACCTTAGGCAAATCTTACATCAACAAAAAACATGGAGAGATGTGAAGTATATAAGGAAGCAAGCATTAGATCACAGTAATGCATTCTGAAGCCGTGCAGGCAATTGTGTACTAGACTGTAAAGATTAGTGTCAGAGCCACCCCTCGTGTATCCTTGTATGTTGGAGGAGCAATCTCAGCGATGAGGCTGAGTCCCTAAGGCAAATCCTATGTCGGAAAATGTAAAATAAAGTTGTTGGATGTTAAGGAAGCAAGCCTTAAGGTATAGTGTTGTGTTCTTAAGCTATATATGCTTTGATCCAATGTGGGTAATAGCACTGGTGAACTTGACTGTTGCACACAGCCTCCAAAATGGTGGCTCAATCAAGCTCGAAATCAAATTGAGCCAAGCTAATAAGTAATGCTCGGGTTAAGCAGCATTGAAATTTGCACTGAGTTTGGATGCATCGTAAACAATAGATTGTATTAGATCTTTTCGCCAATGACCAATAATATTAACCAATGAACAGAATAATAATATGAGGGTCATCAAACTAGCGAATTAGCCAAAAATTACACCTCATGAAAATATAATATAAGTAAATAACCGTGTTGCCTCTCCAACAACTTAATCTTTTAGATGACATGGTCACATAATTCAAGATAAGCAGAGGTCCTTCGAGCCTAACCACCACTCACTATTAAAAAACAGCTTTCAAGTGTTGGGCCCAACAAAAACAAAAAGAATCAGGGTTGAATGTGAGGTAACTTGTTGTAGACCAACAGACCCAACAAGTGAATAAATGTGACATGTCTTTATCAATTTAAGCTTTTAGTTTGAGATAGTCACACAATTCAGCACCACTCATGTATAAATAGAAGCTGGGCAAACCCATTCACTCTTTTCTTTTCATCCTTTCCCCGAATCCCAGACTTCTGCCACTGCATTCATTTGGTACAACTCTTTTTGTCCATCTCAAAATAAGCAATACCTATCTCCACCCTCATCCACAATTCCAAATGTGCACCATCCACCACTGTTCTATTCTCTTATCCCTCCCTAGATAGCAATGACGCAATCTATTCTCATTACTATCCCAACCAGAAATCTATCATTCTACCCTCCGTACACTCAACCCCATGCCCGCCACCCCCCTTGAAGCCCCTGCATTCGTCAAGAGATCTATTTTCTTATCCATCCCTGGCTGCAATCTACTATCTTCCCCATCCCCAAACATTAGTGTATCCTTCCCATTCCCTGCACCCAATCCCCATGCACCAACACCACCACCATCCATCCCATCCCCACGTTGTTGCTACATTGCTATGGTTTTACGTTCTGAATGAACCTTCTTCTTTCAGGTGCCGCTTCTTTTCTTACTTTTTTCTGTCATTTGAGGATATTCTAATGACAGATGGAGTTACTGATTGCACTAGAAAGATTAAATTGTGCAAAAAGTGCTTTCATTTTGAGAATAATGTTCTTGTGTTATTGTTACCCAATAAATAGGAAAGAATTAGGATGGCATGTTACTCCATTTTAGAGAAATAACATTCCCAGAAAATGAACTACAAGTTCATTATGGCCCAGCAGGATATAGGAAGCAAAGCAAAGCAAATATGATACACCTTGGAGCTGAATTAATTTTGAAATCTACTCCAACAAGAATTACTCTGACTGAGGGAAAACTGCAAAAGTTGTAGATGTGCTTTGCATTCGTCAACACTACTAATTTCTGTGAAAAGCAGGATAAGTGGATTCTCTAGTCTATGTCTATGACTGCAATCCCTTTTTATTATTATTATTATTATTTTATTCCAAAATCTCAAAGAAAATTAGAAAAGCACAATAGATATCAATAACACTCGCTAGTCCTGCACAATCTCTTCTTTTCTCATAAACTCATAGTTTCTACTCCATTTAAATCGAAAGCAGATCAGCATCACTGAATAATAACCAAAATTATGAAGGGGAATACCTTTAGGAGCATCAGTCTCAAAGTAGCGATAATTGAAATGTACAGTTGGTGCAAAGGGGTTTTTTGGATGTATAACCTGGTAAAAGAAATAAAACCTTTATCAGTGATGATAATGTTTGGCTTGTGGTTCAGTGACATATTCAAGTAAAATGGACCAAGATTTGCCCAGAGAACAATACTAAAAGAAGGTAATTACTCTAGTAGTCTAGTCCATGCTGATTCTTAACTAAGCAAGTGGAATCAATTAACTACCCTCAATCTCAAACTAGCTGACGTCAGAGATATGAATCCCCTATATGTTCCACTCTCATCCGGCAATCATTATTACTGAAAATCTTAAGCTTTTGGGTGAATATTAGCGAGAGAGTGATAAATCATAACAGTAACTCTTAAGGGAAAATTTACTTGGCTCTTAAATTGATAGACACTAATCCCAAAAATAAAATGTTGATAAACAAAAAAAAAGGGAATTTTACATCGTTGGCCAACAGCAACCTTCTAAGTTCACAGGTGGAGTTCAAGTAAGCAGGTGGAGTTCAAAAAGAAAACAAACTCAAAACTACTAGTGCAATATACTTGTCGAATGCCATAATCTTCCGAAAGACATTCAAAAATCAACGTGAATCCCTTTGGATAACTTTTGGTTCTTAATAAGCAAGTGAAATAGATAAATTAAGCCTCAATTCAGACCTAGTTTGGTTAGTCATTTTAATCTGTTTATATATTTCATTCTATTCGGGCATCCATTACTATAAGATTCATCATAAACCAACTGGTACTTCATATGAATAGAGTTTATATTAGTGAGTGGAGACAGAAGGAAAACAAAAACAAAACTACTAAATGCAATATACATGAAGAATATCATATCCTACAGAAAGGCATCACAAAACCAACATGAATCCCTTTGAATCACCAAAATCTGAATGACACTTATAACAGCTTGTTTGATGGTTGTTACTTGTTGTATTGTATTGTTAGTTGATATACAATTTTGTTTTGATTGTTAGATCGTTAAATCCATCTTTGGGTAACAATGGAAAATCCCACTTTGTGTAACGACCGATTTGGTGTGATTGCAACATTGTATTCATTAAAATAATACAGTATGACACAAAACAATACAATATGATACATTATGAAACAATATGCCACAACCATCCAAACAGAGTGTAACCAAAGTAAGAAATGTGGAAAGAGTAGCTGAATTTTATGGCACCATAAATCAGTATTCAGGACCAAAGATACTCTCAGATAGAAATGCCATAACAAAGACTCTTTCACAGTCAGCTCTGCTTATAAGAATTTGAATCAGATGGGGTCTCAAATCAGTTTCTTACCCTGGAAGCTTATATGGAAATTGAAAATCCCCTACAAAGTGGCCATCTTGACTTGGCTAGTAGTGAAAGAGGCTGATCTAACTCAAGAGAACCTCATGAAGAGGGGCATACAAATGTGTCCAAGATGTTATTTTTATGAGCAACAGGCAGAGAGAATTAACCATCTGTTTTAACATTGTAAAGTGGTTAACCAGGCACCAGCTATGGATCCTGTTTACTAATTTCAGAGGCATAAGGTGGACTATGCCTGAAAGGGCAGATCAGGCTCTTGTAAGCTGGAACAATGAGGGTAGTGGTAGCACATACAAAAACAGATGGAGAATTTCCCAGCCGTGATATAGTGGTAGCACATACAAAAAAAAAATTAAGGCATGTGAGAAATTTACCGAGCTAACGCCAGCAGCAAAAAAGGGGATAGGCCCAGGTTTAGTATCTCCATTATCAACTGGTCTAGCAGCTCGATAAGCTTCAGGAGGCATAACACCATAAACAACAGAAACATTGACACCAGCCTTCTCAAAAACATCCCCATCTTGCAAAACCCTACTAATCCCACCACCCCCACCAGGCCTGGACCAAACATCTTCCTTGAATTTCCCCCCTCCATCCACATCTTCCAAAGCAGCACAAACACTGTCTTGAACCTCCCTAATCATCTTCTCAAAACGTGCTCTAACCGAATTCGGCTTTGATGACTCATCCCCCGATGACCCTTCATCAGATTCTCTTAGAAATGTATGTGGCCGTTCAGTTTCTGGGGTTTCCTTCTCAATCATCCTCGATGACACTTGAACTCTGATGGAGCAGTTGTTGTGTGTTGATTTTTTACTTGTTCTTCTGCATCCAATGGTAAGTGGAAGTGATGAAAGATTGGTTAAGGATGAAGGAGAGGAATATCTGAGGGGGAAAGTGGAAGTGGAAGAGGATGAAGGAGAGGAGAGAATTGCAGGAAGCATTGCAGATGAATTGAATTGTAAAGAAAAAAATTGAGAGAAAAATGGGGAAGAGAGAGTAGTTGCCTAAATTGGATTTACAAAGGGTATGACCAATGGGGAGAGAAGAAATGGATTATTGGGATAAGAAAAAACCATACAAAGGGATAGCCAACTTTGCTATATTTTTAAAACAAATATTAGAAATTATTATTATATTATATGTCCAATTCATAGTAAGTTTATTTTTTTGGCAAATAAGTGGAACATTTTATTCACCAAATGGTTGATTTGAGAGGTTAAAAGTTGGTTTTGTTTCGTCTAAATAAGATTTATTCTGTTTATTCGAAAATCTGTTATTATTCTTATTGGATGGTTTGTTTGATGTGCATCAAATTGGAGTTTCAGTAATTGTAGGACTATACATGAATATTGGAGTTATTTAGGTTTCAACTTGAGCTTTAAAAAACAGAGATTTGTTGTTCACTCAAATACTAATTCTGAATATATGAATTTAGCTGCTACAACAGCTGAAATAATGTGATTGTAAAACATTCTTCAAGAGTTACATGTTTTGTCTACTACTACAAAATTTTGATATGATAATTTATCAATTGTAAATCTTATAATTAATGTTGTCTTCCATGCTCGCACTAAGTATATTGAGCTTGATTTTTACTTTGTCAAAGAAAAAATTGGTCCAAGAAATTTTTAGGTTAGCTATATTAACTCTGTGAATCAAGTGATAAACACATTCACAAAAAATGGTTTCAGTTCTCATTGACAAATCTATTATAATAAACTCACAATTTCGCTTGAAGACGGAAGTAATATCGTATATTTCCAAAAAAATAATAATTTAGATATAAATGTGTGATTATTTAATATTTATGTAAATATTTGAACATCATTTTCTTACTAAACGTAATACACTACACTTGCAAGTGTCATCTTGTATACCTTTGTATCAACATTATTATTTTTGCAATAAGAAATAATTCAATGGAGTTCGTTTGCCCTTGACTTAAAAGTTTGTGGGCTAAATTGTAACCAAAAGAAAATAATGGACCTTTTCATACAAGTGTTTTTCTCGGGAAAGTGTACAAAATTTTACGTGATTAATTCCAGATTCAATCTCAATCCTCCGTCGCTCGCGGCCGTTCCCGGTGACCGTCTCACCTCAACCACTGAATTTCAATATTCCGATCATTCCTACCTTTGTAAATTGTAACTAAAAACTCATGGAGACTCTGAGAGTACAATTATTGGCTGAAAAAGGTGAGATCTCAGTACCATCACAGTACGTACAACCACCGGAAACCAGACCACAAATAGAAAAAACTAACGTCAAAGCAGCTGTACCAGTAATCGATCTCAGTTCACGAACGAACCTTCTCGATGAACTGAGGAAAGCGTGCAAAGAATGGGGAGCATTTCAAGTGATAAACCATAAGGTTCCGATTAGTTTGTTGGATGATATGAGGCGTGTTGGTCGCACTTTTTTTGAAGGTCGCACAATGGAAGAGAAGCTTAAGTATTCTTGCGATTCTGCTTCTCCTGCTTCTGAAGGATATGGCAGTCGCATGCTTGTAGCATCAAATGACACGGTTTTGGATTGGAGAGATTATTTCGATCACCACACTTTGCCTTCATCACGTCGCAATCCTTCTCATTGGCCCGAGTCTCCGGCCGATTACAGGTTTTGCTGACTTCTTCTCCTAACTAATACAAATTCTCCCTCCGTTTCATATTAATTGGCCTCTGTTGAACTGACACAACACACCAAACGTATAAATTCTCTTGCTTTGCTAAAATGAACAAGTAAAATGAAACATCTATATTTGAGGTGCTTGTATGCTGAATACTAAAGTAATGCAAGTGCAAAGATTTTGCCAATTTTGGAGGTTTCAAGTTTGCTTATTTGATCAGTAGGGAGAAACTTGAGTCCTTTTACCACCTCCTTAGCGTCTCTGTTAAGAGTCTGTAGTGGTCATTTTATGTTTTTAGGACTGCTTTTCTGGAATGTTCACTTCCTTTTTTTTGTAAACATAACATTATATAATAACTCCATTGCCGCGAATTGAAAGGTAACTGATAATTTCTCGGAATTCCTGCAGTGCTAAAATGTCTCTGACTGTCTGTATAAGTGTTAATAAAATCTTTTACGAGAAACTAATCGAAGAAATAGTGATTGGAAGTTGCTCAGGATATGAGTATCAATTATTTCCTTTCTAAGCTTGTTTCATGCATAAAGCTCGCCTAAGCTATTAACAAAGTAAAAACCTCTTAATTCCAACAATTTCCAACCCCTATGAGCCCTGATCTGCATTGTCTTGACCCTAATGCTGCCGCACACTTTGTCCCAAATCACCATCATCAGGCTGCTTTAGTGTACTCATGTCCCTACATTTCCCTCACCAAACTAAATACGAGTGAAGATTCTTCTCTTCTTCCTTCATAAAAGAAGTTTGTGTACAGAGTAGAGCAATATTAAGCTCAAATCTGCAATAAATGGCCCCTAAAAAAGTACTTGCTGCAGTCAATGGCAAAACCAGGATTTTCAATAAGGGGGTTCAAAATCTAAAAAAATAGACACACAAAGTAGCCGAAAGGGGTTCAACATCTACTTTATATAACTAAAAAATTATTTTAACCATGTATAAATTATATAATTTTCCACCAAAGGGGGTTCGGATGAACCCCCTCATTGTAAGGTGGCTCCACCACTGGCTGCAGTTAGTTCTTGAGCCAGAGTTACAGCCACATCAACTGAGAAGTCTAAACTGAGAGACGAAAACAAAATTGAAAAGGCCAAAGTACAAGAAATAAAAAGAGGCAAAACAGTCGAATCCCAAGCCTTGTCATCCTTACATGGATCTTTCACTTGGCTTGATATACCCTTGCTGAAAGGATGTGACTTTGGTATGAGTAGGTTTTGTGGATTCTCCAAAATACACTAAAAATTAGTAAAAGAAAAACTGCACATATCTAATGCGGATATTTACACATGTCAGATATGTACTAGTAAACTTCTGCATTGAATGTCCATCTGTTCATGGGTTTCCTAATTCATCTTTTTCCCGATTATCACTTAAATTTGACTGACTAAGTCAATTTGTTGCAGAAAAGTTGTGGCAGAATACAGCGATCACATGAAAGCTCTCGCACAGGAACTTCTTGGTTTAGTCTCTGAGAGTCTAGACTTGACATGTCAGTGCATAGAAAATGTTGTTGGGGAGTTTTACCAAAATATCACTATTAGTTACTATCCACCCTGCCCTCAACCAGAGCTTACTCTTGGACTGCAATCACATTCTGACTTTGGTGCTATTACACTTCTCATCCAAGATGACGTGGGGGGTCTTGAGGTTTTCAATAATGGAGAATGGGTTTCTGTAAATCCAATGTCAAATGCTATCTGTGTGATCTTAGCAGACCAAACTGAGGTACTGTTTCTCGCTATGGTTACTGATTAATTCATGCTTCCTGCATGCCATGTTTTGCTTTAAAAATTCAAAATACTACGATCATACTGAAAAACTCGATTTAGTTGTTGATCAATGAAGAAAAAGCTGTACATATGAAGCTGAAATTATTTTCAATAATCGTGTATAAGTGAATTTGTTAATGTGTGTGCTAGGGTTGTTTGTGACTTTGTGGTTTCTGTTTCGGTTACTTCCACCCTGCTGCACCCCAACCATGTGACAAGCTGGTTAGGGGGTTAACCCTAATCCGGTTGACGTTCAAATTAAGAAATTTATGGTCCTCGACCAGAATTTGGAGGAAAGGTATGGGTACCTGATGCTTAAGGGATTACTAATAAAGGAAAATGTTGTTTGTTGAACAAATGCTTTCCATTTGTTTGTATCTATTAACCCTATTCCAGTTGACTTTTCTATTGAGAAATTCATGGTCCTGGACCAAAATCCTGAGGAAAGGGGTGGGTATCTGTGCCACTTTTCAAGCGACATTTTATAAATGTCTGTTAGTAGCTGTGCTAATGTTTCTTAATCCCAAGTGGTCATGTTTGTTGAATTTGGCCTTGGAGAAAAGCTAGAAAATTTACAGTTCCTCAGTCTGCTTTCTATTTTATTGCATCTGCTAGCATTTTTTTGGTCCCCTATTTTTTCCTTTGGTGGGGGGTTCATTTTGTTTGTTTCATGTGTAAGTTTTAGGACTTCTAAAGTTTCTAGAGAGGATTGAGGGGATAAGACGTGGTGAGTCTCGAATTAAAAAAGAGACGAATTGACCGACCTTTTTTTCTTTTACACAAAATATCACCTTTAAACACTGATTAAAAGAGATGGGGGCTGAATTATAAGCAACTAAACACCTAATAATATATAAAATACCCCATGTCTCCACACCCAAGCCCACTCGTTCAAAACTCCTCTTCTGCAAAACTATTATTCCCAGGCCTCTCGTTCCCTCTTCTCTTTTGTTGTTGCGATTTTCATCTTTCTTCTACCATGTGAACTTGATTGATGACATTATTAACTTTGATCACTTCAACAAATTTCGTCAAGGCACTGCTAAGGTAAATTCCTTCTTCTTCTTCTTCTTCTTTTTTTTAAAAAAAAGGTTTTAGTTCTTTTGAACTGATAGAGGGGTTTTTTTTTTTTTTGCCTAGAAACAACAGTTTTTGCCTCCCACAGAGGACCCTCCTTTGCTATAGAAAATATATATCCATTTTAGAAATGTTGTTATGAATATAACTTAGCTGGAGGACCTACGTGAGAAGATGCCAAATTACATTTGGGACCCTGGGAAGATTCCTATATATAGAAGAGGGAAATACTCAATTAGGATTATGCTATGAACTTGTCTCTTATTTCTTAGTTTCTTAATTTAATCTGGAACCTCCCTCCATTCTTCTTTTTTATTTCTACTTCTTCCCTTGGAAGGATTTGTTACTAGTTTTGGAGTAATTAGAATGATGAACTCTTATAGTTGTACGTGTAATTCCAATTATCCATTTCAATACAATATGAGTTCATTACATTGGTGCTTTCATTATTCGTACTCCATGCCTCTTTACCCTTCTGCCATGCTTGATGATCAATTCAACACCCTCTCTGAATCGTTGAAGGTGCTGCAAGAATCGATGAAGGAGCTACAGGCAAACAACAAGTGTATGCTCTCTTCTATTTGTCATGTGCGGTCATTGCTGCAGGAGGAGATGCGATTGGACTCCACTTTCACCGATACTCCAGAGATTTTAGATGATAAAACTATCACCTCTGTGCTAGAGTCAACTTGCGATGATAATGACACCGAGATTGCTGATACCGTGAAATCACATTTGGATTCTCAACTTCCCATTCTTGATGTTGGATATACAATACAAAAGACCATTTCTCCCTCTGTTCTGTTCAGTGCTTCTATTGACACTACCGAGCTTGAATTTTCTAGTTTGTCCTTCTCAGTTAAGGAACTGACACGGACATAAGCTTGACATGGAGTTTGACTGCAAGGTGTTCGATATAATGCGGAAGAGAGATATTTTTGCAGAATTTCTTTGCCCTCATACAGCTATTGGTTCGCTTGGTTTACACATTTGCGATTGGTTTGATACTGGGCGGGATATTGGGGCTTGCTTTGATAAGGTAAACTCGGGTGTGCATTCACTCAACCGATTTCTTCTTTTTAATTGTTCGAATGCCTTTCCACTTCTGAGCGTTGACGATACTTCAGATGTAGGTGAAGTATCCTCACTTACCATTGCACACAAGGTGTTTGTTGATATGTTGGACAGGTATGAATATGCTTACTCTTTTAATCTCGACTCAGCTAGATCGTACATTGAATCTGAGAGTGACATTCTGATTATGGATAGAATCACATTGGTCCATATGATTAAATGTTTACAACTTTCATTTGATCCCGGTGTATACGTAACACATGAGGTCATAGTCCTGTGACATATGTAACGATATTAGAAGTATTACGCATATTGAACATCATTGCATAACTGCTAACCATGCTGTCGGGGTTGTTTCTTCTGGTGAATTAGAGAAGTATATTGATGCATATGACTTCATCCAGTACTTCTATTTTTGCAACTTCAACTTGTCCTGGCAGCCATACACTACAGTTGCTTCCTCTCATGGAGAAAATAGTTTTATTGTGCTTAGGTTGTTGGAGCAACTAAATACCATAGCCCATAGGTGAGAAGCCTGTTGATTTATGGTATCGATCTGATGTCGCAATTAATCGAACAACATGTGTTCTGCGAAGTGGCAATTGGCCTGGGTTTACACTCTTCTCTGCTGACCAAGTATTGCATATTTTTGTGACATGCCAATATGCAAGAACAGTATTTGGACGTTTGGGGAACCCCGAATGGTCTTGCAACAATGATATAAATCAGAGAGCTGGTGTAAGCTTTGTCTGTGATGTTCTGAATGATGACCCCCAATATGAGAAATGGTACAGTAGTGTTTTTGGACCAGCTCCACCTACTGGTCTTAACCACCTTCAGATGTCTAATGGTCACTCAATTGTTGAATGGGTTGATGACTGCTTAGTTGTAGTCTTATGGATCATCTTTGCGAGTTGTATTCGACTCTTTTATGGGTTAATGTCATTAGGATATCCCGTTACAACCATTTTAAAAAGGAGTAGTCACATCTTTTCTGATGCCAAGGTTATCTTGACTCCTGATTGGTTTGAGCAATTTAATCTCAAAGTTCAAATTTGCAAGTTTGATCACTGTTGGATCAAAGATGGAATGATGTTTGAGGTGCTTGTAAAAAGGCAATTTTATTTAAAAGTATTGCTCCTGAGGTTGAAAGAGCGAAAGATTTTCTTGGTGAACAAACAAAAGAGCTACAATACCATATTTGCAAAAGCAAATGCTCTATGAACAGCAAGTCAACCAGCTTGAAAATTTCCATTTGCCTCTCGTGATCAAATGTTACTGTTAGAAGGTGCAAACACCACGTCAAACACAATTATTGATGCTTTGGGAACTACAACTGCTGCGAGGGAAGTCACGCAGAAGGCACCGCCTATTGAGGATATTGACAAAATAATTGTTGCAATCAGTGAGCTGATGGAAATTATGAAAATGCTACAAGAAGCATTCTCTTCGCATGTTTGTGCAGCTGCTGCGTTTGTCAACCGTGAGTTGCAGGCAGCAAATAACAAAAAGGTAGGCACACATAACATATTGAAAATTATGTTGGCTGGATATTGTCCAAAAATTGCTCAATGTGTGTTCTATGAATTGCTAGGGAAAGGTAATTCTCCTTCTGCATTCACTTTTGCTCAAGTGATACAAGCAAAATGTGTAGTCGATGAGGTAGACTCTGGTAGTTCACTTCTTAGAGACATGACAAAATTGGGATGTGTACCAAATGCTTTGAGTCACCATTGTTGTACTCTTACACCACCACAGTCTGCCAATGCTCTTGTTCATGAGTTTATTTCAGAAAATTTACTGACATCTTGTTCTACAATGCTGGATCTGTTGCTAGTTGGTGGGGCTCCCAATAGACTAAAGATGTGGTCTTGCTCTCAACACAAGATCAAGTGTTTGTTGGATGTTTCTGAAATCGGGAAGAGATATGTAGTGTTGGTTACATTTTTTGAAGAGTTATCCCCTAATGAATGTAAGCTACTGGAAGTTGGTTCTGTGGGTGCTGGAAGGATTTGGTTCAAGTTGGTTGAGAAAGTGGTTGTCCCTTGGAGTGCTTTTTGAACTACAGAGATCTTACAGGTGCCAGTGCCATCATTTCATAATATTTTAGTGGAGTTGGATCCAACAATTCTCAATGCTCTCAGATCAAAGCTCCATAAGGTGTTCAATGTCGGTCCTTTAGTTCTGCCATCTTCATCTCTCAAGCAACTCCTTGATGTTAATCTTGTTAGACATGGATGCATCCTCTGGTTTAAAAAGCAAAATGTGATTGAAAGTTTCTTTGGATAATGAAGTGTTAGAAGAATTCCTATGGGTTGTTAACACTTATAAAGAGGAACATGACAACATTGTGGTCTCATTACGACTATACTCAAACCTTGAGGACAAGGTTATTATTGAGGAGGGGAGAATTTTTATGAATATAACTTAGCTAGAGGACCTACGTGAGAAGATGCTAAATTACATTTGGGACCCTGGGAAGATTCCTATATATAGAAGAGGGAAATACTCAATTAGGATTATGCTATGAACTTGTCTCTTATTTCTTAGTTTCTTAGTTTAATCTGGAACTCCCTCATTCTTCTTTTTTATTTCTACTTCTTCCCTTGGAAGGATTTGTTAATAGTTTTGGAGTAATTAGAATGATGAACTCTTATAGTTGTACATGTAATTCCAATTATCCATTCAATATGAGTTCATTACAAATGTTTTCTTCCTTTTCAAGTTAAATGTGTTATTTTACACCTATCCTCCCTAGACTCTCTACACCCATCCTCCCCAGACTCCACTTGTGGGACTATGTTGGGTATGTTGTTGTTTAGTGAGGGGTGTGTTTGTTTTTTTTTTTTATCTCAATATATGTTGTATTTCCGTGTTAGTACCGTTTTGAATGAAAACTATTTTCCTGCAGATCATAACTAATGGCGAGTACAAAAGTGCTCAACACCGGGCAGTGACGAATGCTGGAAGATCCAGACTCTCAGTTGCCACGTTCCATGACCCTTCCAAGACCAGGCAAATTTCTCCAGCCTTCCATCCGCCTAGATATCGTCCAGTGATTTATGGCGACTATGTCTCCTCATGGTACACTAAAGGGCCAGAAGGGAAGAGGAACCTTGATGCACTTCTACTTTAATTGTTATCTCTCTTTCTGCAATTATTCATTCAATGTAGAAAAAAGTGATCTTTGTGTTACTTTGACCAACATTTATTATTCATGCAGATTTTGATGAATAATATTGTGCAATTGTTAGGTCAAAAGATGGACTGAATCAATAAATGAGTCGTTGGCAAATTTTGCCGGAAGTCTACTTGAGCTAAGATAGTTAGATCAAGATGGGCTAAACACCTCAACTTAACACAACTTTTGTTCATTTTTCTCTAATGATATCAATAAATATTCACAAAAGTTTTCTTCCATATTACCCTACATACAATTTATGTAGTCCTAAATGGTTTCAGGAAAAACTTTTTTGAATCTATTATTGTGATTGTAATTGAACAACTCTATGCGGCGCAAACTTTTTGAGCACTTCCCCGGAATAGGGTCCTATGCGGCATGAATTCGAACTAGTCGGGGTTCAATGCAAACATCAGATACTAGATGAAAATAAATAAATAAATAAATATATATATATATATATATATATTCAAATTTGTTATGTTCAATATGTCTTGATTTATGTGTCACTTTTTATTTTTCAAATTCAAATTATATAAATTTTATTTGGCATTTTATAATATATTTTTTATCATATTGACATGAGTAAAAACTATAGCTTATAGTACTTTTCATATAGTTTTTGAATATATAAATTTTTAATTTTAAAATATTAAGTTCATTTAATCAAATTTAGCTTCAAAGATTAGTCAAATTAACTCTCAAGAAGTAAAAAATACCATATAAATTTAAACGAAAAAAGTAAATTTTATTAAATGTACTTTGAAGTAAGATGCAAAATTTCATAAAATATGTATTTGTACTTAAATCTATTATCTGTATGATACTCTTTATTTATGAGATAGTAAATTTTTTATAAAGATAACCATCAAAAAAGGCATTTAAAAGGCGCCAAACATGTTGTGTAGTTGCAAGTAGTTCAAATTTCATCGGAGTTGAAGTTTGGATAGTAATAAATTGAGTTTGGATTATTTTTGGGTCAATTTTGAATCTAACTTTTGTCATGGATTAGATGGATTGTGCTCAAACTCACCTTATCTATCAGGTAGATTCTAGGGTAAATAATACAACCCCACTAGTTAATTATCTCTTTTTTGTGAGCTTGTGATATAACAAATACTATCATGATTTGCACCTAGAATACATGTATATGGCACATTCAAATACATGTATCTCAGATACATGTTAGCCAAATATATATAATTAAGTGTATTTTAATAAGGAATGTAACTGAAAAACATGATTTGAGGCGCGAGTAACAATTTTGAAGTATCTCGCGGTATCATTACTCCTATAAATTTCAAAACATTCGAAATCCTTCTAAAAAATTTTAAAGAATCATAAAACTTTGCACTTCTTTTTCTCCAGAAACCTTCTCCAATAATTTCAAGCTTTTGACTCAACAATGGTGAATATCACCATGTTGTTAAGAATTATGTATATGAGATTTAATGACATGTATTTATACATGTTCAGATGCCCCATTATATGAGTGATACAACTCAAATACACAATTAAAGTTATTGTTTGCCCTATTCATAAGCTTTTACTTAGATACATGAGTATACCTGACAAATACATAAAGACTTATATCATATACACATATACAAATTAAATACATTTACTCTTAACTCAGATACATTGTGACAAAAAATATATATGGATATATACCATGTGCGTACCTTGTTGTTCAAAATACACTAAATAAGTGTATCAAACATCATATAATGTTAGTTAACATTGCTACATATTGGATACATTGTGAAATTTCTTTTTTTTTCTCTCTCTTATTCTCCATCGTGAAGCTTCTATTCATTAGCCATTATCATTGATATGCCTTTTAACTTCCTTCAATGGTTTACAACTGATTATCGAAGATTCTTTCTTTTTAAGTGCCTTTAAAGTTGTGTAAGCACACAATGACATGTTTTCTTCATTTATGTTATTTCATTTATCATTTTCTTCATTTATGTTCCCTTTGCTCGTCAACTCCTCTTTCTTTCATTATATATTCTAAAATCATTTTGGGCCTTATGGGCCGAATTTATTTATTTGTAATAGATCAAAACAAATTCAACAAAATACAATGTAGTTCAAACTGATACCCGACCCAAATAAATAAAATATCTATCCTACTGAAATATAAATTATGATAAAAATCATTCGTATTGTATCTAAGTCTAGAAGCTCCTTCCTTCATCTTTCTCGTGTTCTCCGTCGTGAAGCTTTTAGTAGTCATCACCATTGATATGCTTTTCAACTTCCTTCGGTGATTTACAACTGATTATTGAAGATCCTAACTCTTTTAGTGCCTTTAAAGTTACGTAAGTACATCTACTCATCTTCTTCATCTATTTATCATGTTCATTTACTGATTCACGTTTTCCTTTGATCTAATATAGCGGAACACCTTTGTTGGATTCGATCTTTGAGTTTCCTTCTTCGACTGGTTTGAGATACTTACTATTTGCTTGTTGTAATTTATATTCCTTGTGTAAGTCCATCCTATTTTATTTTGTTAGATCAATGATAATTGTATGATATATGTGTAGATCTATACTTTCTGAGCGTTTCTTTTTAATGTCTTCCTATTTTTATGTTTTAGATTTTTCTCCCTCACTCGACATGTATTAATTTTACCAAAAGTGTTTTTATCCTTCCTCGAATTATTGGTACTTGTATCATATCTATATTTAAGCCCGTTACTCATCATACAAGATTTTCCTCCCTCGCTTTACATGTATTAATTGTCGAATCTTTCCTATTGGTACTCAAATTATTGATATTTGTAGCTTATCTATGTTTAAATCTTTTACTTATCATAAAAGATTTCCCTCCCTCTTCGTTTTACATGTATTAATTTTGCTCAATCTTTTTATCTTTACTCGAATTGTTGATTGATATATCTTGTCTATGTTTAAGTTTTTACTTGCCAAAAAAGATTTTCTTCCCACGCTCTACATATATTAATTTTGTTGATTCTTTGTTATCCTTTACTGGAATAATTATACTTATATCTTGCTTTTATTAAATTTGTTACCTATGTAAAACTTAAATGCTCGGATAATAATTGCTTATTCATAAAAAACTTAATTTTATTGTTGACTAAAATCAACTTTAAAACTAAATATTTTTTTAAAATAAAAACATAAAATAAAAGAGAACACAATATTAAAGTCCGAAAGATGATTTGATCATAAATAAAAAATCAATTTTTTTTTTTAACAAGGGTATAATTATTGAAGAAAATTGATTCAGTGAGTTGAATTATTTTTTTATTTTATAAAAGAAACTTTGAAGAAACTAGGTAAAATATACTATAATTTTAGGTATTCTTTTCATATGTATACTTTTATAAAATACATTTGGATGAATTACAAAAGTCTATCTTATCACTAACTATATGTTTTGACTTACATATGTCAATTTGAAGAAATTACATAAATATTTTGCCTTTTTCCTTTTATGCATTTTTATTTGTTTTGTTGACATTTTGATTGCTAGGTCTACAGGTGCAAACAGTGTACTTTCCTCCTGACTTGCAAAAAATCAAGAACTCGCCGCCCCTTTTTCCCCCCTTTCCAGAGAGTCCACTGAAGCTGAAGAATCTGAACAAAGTTCGAATCTTTGAAACGAATAAATTGAATTGATCTTTTTAGCTCCACTATTTCGCAGGTTCTATTCTATCAAGCCCATTTTATTCTAAGTTTGTTCTATTTTATATGCGCATATTTATAAAGTTTTGATTTTTTGGTTGAATACAGGATCTGTGTTGGCCTTATTTTTGTGTTATTGTTGTTTTTACTCATTTGGGGGTTCTTGAATTGGGTAATATCATAGTATATTGTAATGGATGGTGATGGTGGTGGAGTCTCTGACAAACCTTCTTATTGGATTGATGCTTATGAGGACATCTCATGTGATGATCTCATCCAAGATTTTGTTGGGTCGAACACTGTACCCGTTGCGCCATTGAATCAATTGGGTCCGGATGGGAGTCTTGATCCTTGTTTCTTTGGTGGTATTGATGGGATTCTTGAGAAATTAAAGAATGGTGATGGTTCTGTACATTCTGTGGATGGAAACAACAGTAATGTACATAGTGAAGCTTTAGCTGCACCTGGAATTTGTAAGGACAATGGGCCACAGGCTAAAAAGGATGTGGAGCACAACAAAGGTGATTTGGGGAAGAAGTCTTTACAAGAAGGAAATGGATTTTCCAGGCATAAGGAACGAGGTTGTAATGATAAAGAAGAGAGAAATGGAAAAAGGGCGCGGCTAGGTGATGATAGCTACCAGAGGAGAGGCTTTGATAGACCTTTGGCTAGGAAGAGACTTCGTGAGAATGATGAAATCAATAGAGTAGGGAGGGATCAAAGAAAAAGAAGAGAATATCATGGTGGTCGTGGTGGAAGAGATAGGAACTGGAGGGAAGGGAGTGGCTTTTGGGAATGGGACAAAGAAAGGAAAGAGATGGTCTATCGTGTGGGTTCATGGGAAGCTGATAGGAATCGAGAGGGGAAGTTACCAACTGAGAGAAGCCGTGAACCTTCTGGAGCTATTGAGAAGAAAGATGACAAATTAAAGGAACAAGCTCCCAAGGAGGAAGCACGCAAGTATCAGTTGGATGTACTTGAGCATGCCAGAAAGAACAATACAATCGCTTTTCTTGAAACAGGAGCAGGAAAAACACTTATTGCCATCCTCCTCATGAAGAGTCTATGTAGTGACTTGCAAAAGAAGAACAAGAAAATGCTGGCAGTTTTTCTGGTTCCTAAAGTTCCACTTGTATATCAGGTACTTCTTTAGCACATCTCCTGTTTCCCCATTTTCACATCTGTGAAAACTGGAATTAAATGTGATTTTTTGCTTTGGAACACAGCAAGCAGAAGTTATTCGTGAGCAAACTGGCTATCAAGTTGGCCATTATTGTGGTGAAATGGGCCAAGATTTTTGGGATGCACGAAGGTGGCAGCGTGAGTTTGAAACTAAACAGGTTACGTCAAGCTTCTCTCTTCTAATCTTGTGCTTATCATGACTTGTCTATGTACAAGTTTGTGTTTACTGAATTTAATTATATTCTTATCGACCTCTTTTTTACCACTTGGAAGTAGTAAGTAATAGCTGCTTGTGAAGTCATATTGGTGGAAGTAAGCTGATCAAATGTTCTTAATATCTTTTATATTCTTTTTGGGTGATTGTTTGTGAAATTTCTGTAATTCTGTTTTCCTTTTGAACAGTTTCCATAATCTGCTTCTTTGTATTTTTTATGGTAAAAAATTAAAGCTTTCCTCATTTCCGATCATTACATTTTGTGAAAACAATAAAGGTTTAATCAGCATGTAAGCATTCTTCTGTTTTAATGTCTGTATCGCACATTGGCTTATCGTCACAAACATCAAATATAGCCATGAGTCTTTATTTTTGATGAAGTAAAGGTTTACATTGCTGGCAATGGAAACTGGGTCTTGCATCTATTTCCTATTGGTTAGACCCATGGCTATATTTTTTTTTTTTTTAAAAAATTCTCAAAAAAAATATAGCCATGGGTCTAACCAATAGGAAATTGATGCAAGAACCAGTTGGGAAGAATATAACAGTGTTATGGTACGTTGTACATCAAATTGCAAATTGCATTCACTGTTATATTGGACCTGGTATGATCATATTAATTCATGTTCAGATATCTTACAAACCACATACTGATACTCCTACTAAAGAAAACCACATATTATGCTATTACAGACACTTTTGTGACAGGTGACGATAGCTTCATCATTCTTTGTGCTGGCAATCATATTTACAATTCAGAAATAATCAGAGACCATCCTTGTTCATCTTAGAAGGAATCTAACAACTCTTAACAAAGTTTCAGCTTCATCTACATAGTTCTATTTACGCCAAAAATAAAAAGTCAAAATGCAATTCATGTTGATTTTTGTAATGAACTACTTCCATTCTCAACAGACCTCCCATTTCTTCTTTCTACCCGGTCCACTGTATCCATCTTTCTTGTCTTACAATTCCTCCCACACTGTTCTTGATTAAAAGGAATTCCTCCTACAATGTTCCAGCACCTCAAAAGATCACGTGTATTCTTAGGCATGGCCCAGCTAAGACCAGGCATACATAAATAGAGCTGCCACAGTTGGTCAGTGACTCCACAATGCAGAAATAGATGACTATTATTCTCTGTATCTGCATGACGTAGGAACCATCTACTGCTCAACTAAATTCCCCTTTTCTGCAGTTTTTCTTGAGTCAGACATACCTTATTAGCTACCAAGTACCCAACCAGGAGAAACAAACCATTGAAAGGAGCTTTAACTTTCTAGATATGTTTCCAGTGCCAGCTTGTACTGTGCTAACCAGTAACAGAAAGAGAGTAATACTTGTGATCTAACATGCTTATGTTCTTCCCAAGGCCAACACCATAAGGAGTGTTGGTCCTTCCCTATATCCACCTACTATGCATTGACAAAACTGTCCCTTGTTCGGTGCATCTGCAGAAGTATGTAACTTGATGATCTTAGTGATACTGGAGAGACTGCTGGTGGTGGAGATGATGGGTGTGTTCAGTATGAAGGAATATGTTTTCCATGGAAAATAAGTGGGGTTCTTACTTATTTTCTTGTGTTCGGTACGTAAGCACAAATATTATCCTAAAAACATTTAATATAATCTAGATAAATATTATGAGAGGTGGGTGGGGGTACGGGGGTGGGGGAGAAGATGAGGTGCGTTGGATGGTGGTGGGGAGGAGACACAATCAATGTGGAATGCCACTTGTGAAACTTCTTTTCCCTATTTTCATTGGGGAAGTTATTTTCCTCATTTTCAAGGAACTTGTTTTCCTATTTTTTTTTAACCAATCAAACATGGAAAAATTGGTAAACCTCCATACTAAACACACCTGATATGTCTTCAAATTTGCGTTTTACGTGACAATGACTTAGCAAACTTTTGTTTCTTGATCTCCATGCATACTAAAAATTGGAACGAGGGATACACATCCATTGCAATGTCTTCCTTCTGTTTGCTCCTTTAAAATCTACTTTGATATGTGTTAGTTGAGCCGAGAGTCTTTCGAAAACAACCTCTCTACCTCCACGGGGTAAGGGTAAGGTCTCGTACATTCTACCTTCTCTAGATCCCACCTTGGTTATGTTGTTGGGAATTCACATCCAAAGGTTGGTGGAATTCAAACTTATTAATTCACTTGCTGCAGAAATAATGCACCAAAGTCCTTATAAAAAAAGAAACAATGTACCAAAGTAATCTGGATATTCTACTTCAGAGTCACTCTTTTTTTTCTTTTAAAAAATGTAATGTGTACTAGTGCAATATGAACAGTGTTTCTGAATCTGATTGGGGTGTCTTCTCTTTCTCTATTAGCACAAGCCATATTTGTGTTACTGGAAGGCTGATCTGCTATTTGTATTCTCAATCTATATTCCAACCTTCTGAAGGATCACAATTGCTTCAATTTTGTCCCAGTTCTTGTTTTCAGCTAGAAATCTAGCTAGAATTTTTCTTTTGATAAATAAAGATCCACTTTTGACTGATAATATATCAAGATAGTGTCAATTTTATTTAAGAATATGGATGTTGGTGTAATCTCATTCTTCAGTGAGCCTACCCATCCATGCAAAGAGGTATCTTTTCTTTAGTCTTAAGTTGAACAAATAGCTAGAGTTGTTTGCTGCATGCATCAGTGTGATCTCATTTTCAGGTTGCTCATTAACCTCTGTATATGAAACAAGATGGAGAAACTGTCACATCACTGTGTTGCGGGAGTTGGTTGAAATTCCCATTCCTTCTCACTCTAGTACTTCTGTCTTTTGCAGGTCCTGGTTATGACTGCTCAGATTCTCTTGAACATATTGAGGCACAGTATAATAAAAATGGAAGCAATTAATCTCCTTATTATGGATGAATGCCACCATGCTGTGAAGAAGCATCCATATTCTTTAGTAATGTCTGAGTTTTATCATACAACACAAAAGGAGAAAAGGCCATCTGTTTTTGGCATGACTGCTTCACCTGTTAACTTGAAGGGTAGTCTTTCTTTCCCTAATATGGTTTGAACTTGATTCTATCGAAACTTTTTATTTGCAGTTGAAGTTTCCTCTTCACTACTTGTTACTAAATCTCAAACTCGGCTTGGTCATGCTTTTTCCTTTTCTATTTTTCTGTATTTCTGGGATGCATGAATTCTTTCGAAATTGATGGCCTTGAGACAAAGTTTCCTCTTCCTTTTTTGTATTAAATATTAAATTTGGCTCTATTCATGTTGTTTTTCTCTGTATTCTTACTGCCAGTTAGCTACTGCATTTTATAAACTTGTCTTGTATCGATTGATGCAGGTGTTTCCAGCCAAGTTGATTGTGCAATAAAGATTCGTAATTTGGAGACTAAATTAGATTCTGTCGTCTTTACCATAAAAGACCGCAAGGAGCTGGAGAAACACGTGCCAATGCCGTCAGAAGTAGTAGTCGAGTATGATAAAGCTGCTAGTCTGTGGTCTTTTCACGAACAAATAAAACAAATGGAATCAGCGGTTGAAGAAGCTGCTCTGTTAAGCTCCAGAAGAAGTAAATGGCAATTTATGGGGGCTTGTGATGCTGGAGCTAGAGGAGAGCTGCGCCAAGTCTATGGTGTTTCTGAAAGAACTGAAAGTGATGGGGCTGCTAATCTAATTCAAAAGTTGAGGGCTATCAACTATGCTCTTGGTGAACTGGGACAGTGGTGTGCCTATAAGGTAGCAGATGTTACCACTTTTGTTGTGCCTTATTACCTTGTAAATGTGATGTTCTTGCATGCAGCATCTCCTGAAACTCCTTTTCTGTTGTAGGTAGCACATTCTTTTTTAACAGCTCTACAAAATGATGAAAGGGCAAGCTACCAGCTTGATGTCAAGTTCCAAGAATCCTACCTGGATAAGGTTGTCTCTCTCTTGCAATGTCAGTTATCAGAGGGAGCCGTAGCACAAAGTAACTTGAATGGAGAGATGGATAAAGGTGACAATCCAAATAGTGATAGGCCTGACGAGATGGAGGAGGGCGAGCTTCTTGAAAGTCATGGTAAGCACCTATTACAGTCAATTTAATTTTGTGTCCATATTACAAAAATTGTTTACAACTCATACATTGAATTTTGTGAATGTGGAGAACATATATTTGATTCTTAATCAGATATTTATGTGTTCGAATTGGACTTCAGACTACACACCACCATGAAGAAAGAAAAACTAATCTCAATTGGAGTGTGGAATCCTCGTGATCTTGCCACAACAAATGGTTGCAAGATGGCCCATCTTCTGAAATATTTGGAGTTTCCTTTTGGTAGGAAGTTTAAAGACATCGAATTTTAAAATCATGTAATTTATACGATCGAGTAAAGATCAGAGAGGATAGAAAATACAGTACTCCGTCCATCCCATTTTATGTGAAGGTTTGGACACGTAGTTTAAGATATAAAGGAATTCTTTGGACGCATAAGATAAATATATGCAAGTATTGGAATTGCCCTTATTACCTATAATAATTAAATGTGTGATGGTGAGAGTTCCACATGTCTATTTCATTTTCTCTCTCCTAGTAAAAGAACGAACTTCTATATCAAGTGGGTCCAAACAAGTCTTGTGGGTAATTTGGGACGTTAATTTGAAATGGTTTCCTAATAGAGAAAGGTGTCGTTTTTTGGACAAACTAAAAAAGATAGTATGTCACATAAAACGGGACAGAGGATGTATTGTTTTAAAAAGAAAAGTTCCTTAATAGTGGACACTCTCAAGTATAAGATATGTACTTCATGTCTTCGCTTACTATTCCAACTTCATTTAGTTAAAGAAATTAATAAGTTGATTAGGGAATTTTTTATGAGGTAGAACATATTATGAAGGACGTTACCATAGGCATCCTTAGATTCTTTGTTATGATCTTCAATTGTAGAGATCCCTTCCCCAAGACATTATTGAGAAAGGTGATTCTAGCAAAATTATGGGTAGTTCCTTGAGGAGGTCACAACCTCACATGAATGAGTCTTTATTAGAGGTATTATGAAGGGGAACTCATAGACATTATTCCAAATATTTGAACAATATTTGCAGATTATTCAAGTAAGTGTTTGTTTAGTAATTTGATCCATCATTTCAACCTCAAACTTAAATTGAGAATTTGATCTATGAAAGACAAGTTTGAGGAGTTGTCATTCAAAAGAAAAAAAATGAGGAGTATCTTAACTCTTAAGTGAATTAATGATCTTAACTCACAGAACTTCAGTATATTTTCCCATTGAATTTCATGTCCAACCATAACTCACTTCGAATCCCTTTTTCAACTTCAAATACTCTTTATTTTCTGAACTTCAACCAAACCATGTCCGTTTGCCTACTTGTTGTTTCACATTAAAGAATGACAGTGAAATTTGTTTTTGGTTGGATATCGAGTGTGGACACTCAACATTGAATGATGAGTCATCTTCTTTATTTCTGGTCACACTGTAATAGAGAAGTCACAATATATAGCATCTTGGTTCAAAAGATGTATGCCATGCGACATGGATGTATCTTTCACGGGGGCCATGCAAGATTGGAATGAGATGGCATATAAGATTGGGTGTCCTTTGTAGAAATCCATATCTTTTTGTGAGGCTTCTCTACTTTTAGTATAATTCTTAGTCTTTTTGTGTACGTGTATTTACGTCCTTCACAAATAAAATCTTATTACTTAATCAAAAAAAGAAAGAAAGATTGGGAATGACATTAACATTTGCGGAACTTTAGTAAATGTACCGTCATACTGATTTTGGGGAATTGTCATATTTATGGTGATTTCATTCAGAACGTTCTTTATTTAGTTGTATTATGGGTATGTCAATTTATTTACTACTGAATCAAGGCTAGTGTGGAGATCGGTACAAGGAAGGAGACTTGTCAAAAAAGTAAAATGCTAAAAGGGGATGCTTGAACAGTTGATCTTCTTTGCCTGGTATGCAGGAGGAGGATAAAAGTTAGTTGGTGCTGCCTATGCTAGAAGGATAGGAGAGATGCAAACTGTGCTTTTGTTCTTCTAAACTTTTGGTAAAACTTGATCCTTGGTGTAGGCCATGTTTGATGTCTTCTGAGTGCTCCCTGGCTCTGTGACAGAAGCACATATCAGTGGATGATGAAGAGACTGAACGTCAGGAGAACTTCTTGCTCCTCATGGCTCATTGTTCTTTTTTGGTTTATACGGAGAAAGGAATGGAAGAGTGTTTGAATGAATTAAAGTTCCTGTAAGACCTGAACGCCTTGACCAACATCATTAGGTGTAAGAATAAACAAATCAAACATGCATCAAAACAATACGACTTCAAGTGTTGGATTCTGGAAGCTACAGTAAACAGAATGCAGGGACAAGGAATAGGAGAGTCAAAGCAATATATGGAGATCTATGTTTACGTATATTTTGGACGATTTGGTTGGGAGGAACTCTAGACTTTTAAAAATGCCTTATCTTTGTCTT
This sequence comes from Solanum stenotomum, assembly GCF_019186545.1. Classification (NCBI taxonomy): domain Eukaryota; kingdom Viridiplantae; phylum Streptophyta; class Magnoliopsida; order Solanales; family Solanaceae; genus Solanum; species Solanum stenotomum. The sequence goes on from NC_064286.1 coordinate 1,180,559, forward strand.
TTGCTGTAAATGATTTAGAAAAATGTGTTGGAATTCATAAAACTCCTTATAATAGGAGTGAATTCCACAATACTTTTGTCAACTACAGTACCTTCGAGGTACTGTAGTTTGTTAATCAAATTTTACCTTATCTAAATGAGAAGGAAAAGAAGTATAGGAGCGAAATGTTAACATGAGTTGTTTCTAAAATATCACACTATTTCTAGTAGATTTATTATCTTTTGTCGCAGTGAACATATTCCATCAATTGGATATTAAGTATATATGCCCGTCTGTACTCATTTTGTGCTTACTTCATTTCGTATCTTACCATTTCACACAGTACTGATGTGCCTTAGCTTTAACACTTGTGCTTAGTATGCTCTTACATCAAGAGAAACATAAGTTTGTAACAAATACTAAAGAGTTCATTACTATGACCCAAGGGTGTGAAGTGGGTTGAGAACCAATGATTTCTCAGGAGACAAAAACACTAGTGATTTCTTCCCATCTATACTGTCCTAGCCTTAATGGACAGAGTTACCTGGAACTTGTTGCTGGTGGTAGGCAGAAGGTATTCCGTGAAATTAGTTGAGGTGCGCGCAAGCTGGCCCGGATACCATGGTTATCAAAAAAAAAGTTACATTACTGTTTTTTCTGAAAGTGAGATAGTGGCCAATATCCTTATGCGCTGAACTTTTGTTCCTTGAATTTTGTCTGAAGTCTATGCTTCTCGCGTCTATGTCTTTTACCAAACATGTAATTGTGATGTTTGACATAATTGGAGATGTCTATTGCAGTTGTATCTGTTGGAGAGCATGTAGATGTGATTCTAGGAGCTGCGGTGGCTGATGGGAAAGTGACACCTAAAGTTCAATCATTAATTAAGATTCTTCTCAAGTATCAACATACTGAGGATTTTCGTGCTATAATATTTGTTGAACGCGTCGTGACTGCATTGGTTCTTCCAAAGGTGCATTGTTGCTACTTTCATTTTCTTACCAGGATAGTCAATTATCGTAGCACTATGCTATAACAAGTTTTGTTAAGCATGCAGGTTTTTGAGGAGCTCCCTTCCCTAAGTTTTATCAATTCATCAAGTCTAATCGGGCATAACAATAGTCAAGAAATGCGAACAGGTCAAATGCAGGACACAATAGCCAAATTTCGAGATGGTCGTGTATGTCTCAGTACCAAGCTATGGACTCAATTTCTTTGTTATTAGTTTTACATCAGTGACCTATCAATGCCATTTAGAGTGCTTGCTCTGTTTTGTATTGGTTGTAGATTGTTGGAATTATATGATATTTTAGATTAGTAGCCTTTACTTATTTATGCATTTTCAAGTTGGAGTCAACTTTTATGTGTTACATGGCTACTTAAAAGCTTTACTGCCTGCCTTGCTACTCTTGAGTTCTTTGCTGAAAATGCTGTTGAATTTTAAATGTAGAGTTTTGTTTTGTTTAATGCTTCTTCTTCTTGTTCTAAGTTCCTGTTTGGAGTGGCATATTTTAGGTGCTTTAAATCAAAATAACTTTTAAATAGGGTTTGGGTAAGATAAAAAATGCTTTTAAGTACTTGTTTTTTTAAAGCCAAAATAATAAAAATATCCAAAAGCCATAAAGTTATTAGCCCATCCAAATAGTCTCTAAGTTGATTAGATACTTCTAAAACAAGATATAATTTGAATTATATGCTGCAACTTATTCGATGGCCAAATATTATTCAAATTATGCTCTCATTATTGCATCTTACTGTTGAGGATTCCTAATTTCATGTGGTCAGCTCTATGCACAACTGAAACTCTGGAAATTTTTTGCTTTAGAACTTTGGCTGTGTGCCAAAAGCAGCTCGTTTATAGTTGATAATTCTATTTTCTCCTAATTGCTTTCATGCTTTTGTCAGATTAATTTGTTCTATTTTATTCTAATTGTTCTCATGTTTTTGTTAGATTAATTTGTTAGTCGCTACTAGTGTAGCTGAGGAAGGCCTTGACATCCGGCAGTGCAATGTTGTCATTCGGTTTGATCTGGCCAAAACTATTTTGGCGTATATCCAGTCTAGGGGCCGTGCCCGTAAGCCTGGATCAGATTATATTTTGATGGTTGAGAGGTATCTGCATCTTTATGTATTCCATCATGTATATTCCTCTTCCTTGTGCACTATGTGGATCCTAAACCGTTATAATAAATCATTGTGTAGAGATAATTCATCACATGAAGCATTTCTGAGGAATGCCAGAAACAGTGAAGAAACGTTGCGGAAAGAAGCAATTGAGCGGACTGATATTAGTCATCTCAAAGATGCCTCCAAGTTGATCTCTGCCGAGGCACCAACAGATTCAGTTTATCAGGTGGAGTCCACTGGAGCTGTTGTGAGCTTAAATTCTGCTGTTGGGCTGATCCACTTTTATTGCTCCCAATTACCAAGTGACAGGTGGAATTACATACATACACCAGTCAGAAATTTATTTTTAGTGATCGGTTTTACAGGTTTTCTGTCTCATTCCAGGTACTCGATTCTCCGTCCTGAGTTTATAATGAAGAGTCACGAGAAGTCAGGTTGCCCAACTGAATATTCATGCAGGCTTCAACTGCCCTGCAATGCACCTTTTGAGACACTTGATGGCCCTGTATGCAGCTCAATGCGCCTTGCCCAGCAGGTCTGTGTTTCCTTTTGTTCTCAATTACCAATCTTGATATAGCAAGTATTAGAAGTAGTTTTGATGCAGGCTGCTTGCTTGGATGCTTGCAAGAAGCTCCACCAGATGGGGGCATTTACGGACATGCTCTTGCCTGACAAGGGAAGTGGGGTGGAGTCAGAGAAAGTTGAACAGGATGAAGAAGGTGTTCCAATTCCTGGAACTTCCAGGCACAGGGAATTTTATCCTGAAGGTGTAGCTGATATTCTGAGGGTTAGTGCTTTAATTCTTCTCTGATGTATTATTCTTTTATTTATTAATTTTCTTGATAAGCATTCTTTATTAGTTATTTTGCTGTATGTTTTTCTTGTTTGACAAACAAAATTATCAAATGAGAGAACTCAACTGGCATAGGGGAAAGGAAACCCCAAATAGTTGTCTCAGGCTCAAGTATATTTCAGAACTTGAGGCTTTTGGTTGGAATGCCACTTTTTGTAGGTCTTCAGTTTTTCAAAGAAGTGGACTTTTTCGAGTCTGAGCTTGGCAAGTTATTTACTTTCTTTTTTCGGAAATCTTTGCGTACAAAGTTTGCAAAAGTTGAAAAGCTTTGTGCAAAAATTTGTATCATCTTTTCAACCAAATGTCAAACTTTTTTGGTCAATTTTCAGAAAATCTATGTGTAATTGGTTGCGTGTATATGAGTACTTTAGAAGGAGGTCATAGGTAGAATAAGACAACAATCAACATTTATAAGGATGGTCAATACATCAGGTTTGGATGGTTATATGATTACAAAGGTATGAATAGAATAAAGCACAAGTTTTAGCACTCATAAAATGAGAACGTAGGTGAATTTTTTTCAATTGTTGGTAAACTATCATACAAAATTTTTGTAATAACCGATGGAGTCCCACGTCGGTGGGATAAGGGATCCTTGGTCTTGTTATTTGGTTTTGGGCAATCCTCCCCTCATGAGGTAGCTTTTGGGGTTGAGTTAGGCCCAATGTCCATTTCATTTAATATGGCACCAGAGCCAGACCCATCCCAATCATTATTCACCCAATGTTGGGGCCCATCTTATATTGTCTACGTTCCAGATGTCCAATCCTAGGCATGAGGGGGAGGGGGGTGTTGAGTCCCACATCGGCTTACTTAGGGATGAGAGGTCTCTTTATGTGGTTTTGGATGATCCTCCCCTCATGATCTTGTTTTTGGGGTTGACTTAGACTCAAGATCCATAACATGGTATTAGAGCAAGCCATATGTCCAGTCCTGGGCATGGGGGAGGGTGTTGGAGTCCTACATCGGCGGGATAACAGATTGTTGGTCTCCTTATAGCCTTTGATAATCCTTCCCTCATGTGCTAGCTGGGGTTGAGTCGGGCCAAAAGTCCATTTCATTTAACAATATCTAACATGAAATATACATGCAATGCATGTATCCAAGTGCTCATGTAAAATTGAAAAACCTTTTTACCTTTCAATCAAACGTTACTTCTATGCATTTTTGTACAATGAAGCACATATTGACATTTTTGTACAACGAAACACCTATTAGAACAAACTGACAAAAGAATCACTGGAGAGGATAAAACCCCTAAACATGATTAATATTTATTATTTTGGAACTTGCAAATTTTTATTAACTTCTATGTTATAATGTAAACATATCTTTTAAATATTATTTATACTGTTTTAGAAGTTTTTCCTCATTGAGAACGTGTGTAAACTGAGACTAGTAATTAAATAATTGCGAAAAAGTTTTTCAGAGAGTTTGTGGCAAAAGAAACGTGTTTGAATAGTTATAGTTCTTTTCTGATTATGAGTGTTTTATGTGTACATGAAGATTTCTCAATTCCAAAAGTGCCTCAAGGCACTCTTCCACCCAAAAAAGAATTCTGTTTTTTTTTTAAACACAAGTATTTTGAAAATACTTTTTCAATTATTTCAAGAGATTCTTACACCCAGATGCCACCTCCATCTTTGTAAGACTTCAAATATGAACTGTCAATTCATTTTACTGTGAGCATCATATCATATTTTTAGAAGAATAATCTCCCTATCATTTTCTGGCATCCTTTTCCCTTGTCAAGACTCTTTTCCTTCCACTTGCTTGCCCTGTTAATTTAAGGGATTCTGTTGTTCACAGTTCTCCTTTGAGAAATAGTTTCTCCGTGCTTTCTTTAGATGATTTGCAGGTTCTTCTTAGTTCTCTGTAAAGGATGTATTGCGTCCTACTCTGCCTGTCACAAAAAAACAGGAGAGCTATGTTAAACAAATTAGTAGTGAATGATAAAGGCGTAGATTCTATTCTCTTGTTTTAAGAAAGCAAATACTTTTGTGGGATGTGTTGAGATAGTAAATAGTAAATATAGCTGTAGAAGCTTCATTGGAATATGCTAGTTTATCGACAGCTTCAGACACCAATTTAACTGGTCCTAAAGTTTATAGTCTTCTATTTTGTAAAATCTGGGCATGGCAATGTATGAGTGGAAGGAGTGATAAGAATGTTCTTTCATCAGACCTGTAGCATTAATTGAGGAGCTTGTAGAAAAAAACAATTATTAATAGTCATGTCTAATCTTTCTTATTTTTTTTCTATAAGATCTAATCTACATATTGCATCCATGGGTGTGGCCTACTAGTCAAACATTGGGTACCCAACGGAATAGTCGAGGTGGCTCACACACTGGCCAGGATACAACTGTTATAGAAAGAAAAATCTTATCTATTCAAGGATCCTGCTAACACGGGATGCTTTGTGCACTGGGCTATCCTACTATGTTTTTTTGTTTTGATAACCAAAGATGTAATCTATATTTTTGACAAAGGAATAGTTTTTATACATTTTTCTCACTTGGGGAACAAACTTTCATCTAATCATTGTCTTTCAATATTCTCCACACACTTATGGACAACTCATTTTTTTTCCCTGAAGGGTGATTGGATTTTGTCGGGAAAGGATTCTCTTGTCAGCTCAAAGGTCATTCATCTTTATATGTATGCCATCAAATGTGTGAATATTGGCCCCTCGAAGGACCCATTCTTAACTGATGTGTCAGAGTTTGCAATACTGTTTGGCAATGAGCTGGATGCAGAGGTTTTTTCTTTTCTTTTGCCTTTCATATCTTAAACATGAACATCTGTTTACCAAATATGAATTCTGTTAATATTTCCTCACTTAATAATCATTTTGATCTATTATCATTTATCGGGTACAGGTATTATCGATGTCAATGGATTTATTTATTGCTCGAACCGTAGTAACAAAGGCGACTCTTGTCTTCAGAGGGCCAATAGATGTTACAGAGTTTCAGGTTGGGTTTCCTTTTATTATCTTAAGTTATAATGAACTATTGTTAAGCTTAGCATTTAACTACCTAGAAAAAAATTCTAATTTCTGCTGATTGGCAGTTGGCGTCCCTTAAGAGCTTTCATGTAAGAATGATGAGCATTGTTTTGGATGTTGATGTTGAGCCGTCCACCACTCCATGGGACCCTGCAAAGGCATATCTATTTGCCCCTGTTACTGGTGATGAATCTGGAGATCCTATAAAAGATATCAACTGGGATCATATTAAAAAAATTACTGAAACTGGTGTATGGGGAAATCCTCTTCAGAGAGCTCGCCCAGATGTATATCTTGGTACCAATGAGCGTGCTCTTGGTGGAGACAGAAGAGAATATGGCTTTGCGAAATTGCGACATGGCATGGCCGTCGGACTGAAGTCTCATCCTACATATGGTGTTAGAGGTGCTATAGCACACTATGATCTGGTCCAAGCATCTGGTTTGGTCCCTAACCGGAGTAGCCTTGATGATGTTGAAGTTGATTTGAATAAAGACAAGATAATGATGGCTGATTGTTCTCTTAGAGCCGAAGATATTGTAGGAAGAATTGTCACTGCAGCTCACTCTGGAAAGAGATTTTATGTTGATTGCATTCGTAGTGATATGACTGCAGAGAACTCATTTCCAAGGAAAGAAGGTTACCTAGGTCCTCTTGAGTACAGCAGTTATGCTGCTTATTATAAGCAAAAGTATGTTTCCACTATTATCTTAGTGTTTCCTCTTTTTCAGTATGTTTCCACTAATATCTTAGTGTCTCCTCTTTTTCCATGTCCTTGAAGTTTGAACCACATTTCTTGATTTCTGCAGCTAACAAATGCTTAATTATTTGCAAGGATTGGGTGGTTCCAGTGCACCTTGGTTGTACTTGAATAACAAAAGGCTTCTCATGTAGAAGGTTAAATTGTTTTCAAGTACAACCTTGGTGCAATTGGCTGTCCAGTCCAATTTGTATGCAGGTATGGAGTTGATTTGGTCTATAAAAAGCAGCCTCTAATAAGAGGGCGCGGTGTTTCATATTGCAAAAACCTTCTGTCACCACGATTTGAACATTCAGAAGGTCTGCTTATACTTGGCATTCCCATTTTTTTTTAGGACTGAGCTTGTCTCTTCTCATGCCTTAAAAGTCTTAAATTTGGAACTTTTTGTAGAACATGAGGGTGAACTCGAAGAGGCAACTGACAAAACGTATTATGTTTTCCTCCCTCCTGAGCTCTGTGTTTTGCATCCACTTCCTGGATCCCTTGTTCGGGGTGCTCAGAGATTGCCCTCGATCATGAGGAGGATTGAGAGCATGCTGCTTGCTGTTCAGCTTAAGGAAATGATCGGTTACCCTGTCCCAGCACTGAAGGTAAAATAAACCTCATTTTTTCTGGAGTTTGTCTTGCAATTTCACTTGATTGCCTAACCATTTTTTTTCTTACAGATCTTGGAAGCATTGACCGCCGCTTCTTGCCAGGAGACTTTCTGCTATGAAAGAGCCGAACTTCTTGGAGATGCATATCTGAAATGGGTTGTTAGTCGGTACCTTTTCCTTAAGTATCCCCAGAAACATGAAGGCCAACTCACCAGGATGAGACAGCAAATGGTAAGCAACATGGTGCTGTATCAAAATGCCTTGAGTAAGGGAATCCAGTCATACATCCAAGCAGATCGATTTTCTCCATCGAGATGGGCAGCTCCTGGGGTGTTGCCTGTCTATGACGAGGACCTCAATGAGGATGAAACATCAATATTTGATCATGAAACAGCAGAAAATGGTACTGTAGCAGCAAAGGCTCTAGCTGGTGATGAGTTTGAAGATGAGGAAACTGAAGAAGGTGAGCTTGATAATGATTCAGGGTCATATCGTGTACTCTCTAGCAAGACTATGGCTGATGTTGTGGAAGCACTGATTGGAGTATATTACGTTGAGGGTGGAAAGTATGCTGCAAACCACTTCATGAAATGGATTGGGGTTGAGGTTGATTTCGATTTCAATTTCAAAGAGACAGAATACTCTATTAGGTCTTGTAGCATTCCTGAGAATGTACTCAAGAGTGTTGACTTTGATGCATTACAAGGTGCTTTGAACATCAGCTTCAATGATAAAGGCCTACTGCTAGAAGCAATTACCCATGCTTCACGCCCATCTTCTGGGGTCTCCTGTTATCAAAGACTGGAGTTTGTGGGTGATGCAGTATTAGATCATCTCATCACGAGGCACTTGTTCTTTACATACACAGATCTTCCCCCAGGCCGATTGACTGACTTGCGAGCTGCGGCTGTCAACAATGAAAATTTTGCACGTGTTGCTGTTATGCACAGTCTTCATTTACACCTTCGTCATGCATCCAGTGCTCTAGAAAAACAGGTTCTTTAATTATGCTTCCACTTTGCATGCTCATTTTTCTAGTCAGTATTGGGCTTTCTATGGTTGCAAAGTATATTTACCAATGACTTCTCTTTATTACATCTTTTCCAGATTCGTGACTTTGTGAATGAGGTTAAAAATGAACTATCAAAACCAGGTTTCAACTCCTTTGGCTTGGGAGATTGCAAAGCTCCTAAAGTTCTTGGTGATATTGTTGAATCAATTGCTGGGGCTATTTTTCTAGACAGTGGGTGTAATACTAAATCTGTATGGGAGGTTAGTTTCCAAGGGCTTTGTAATATAATTTACCTCGGTGCTGTATCCAGCGATTCAGTTATTGGCAAATGAATTTGAGTTGGAATGTCGACTCACTTGATTTGTGAATTTTCCCAGGTTTTTCAACCACTGTTGCATCCAATGGTTACACCAGAAACACTGCCCATGCATCCAGTTCGAGAATTGCAAGAACGTTGTCAACAACAAGCTCAAGGCTTAGAGTACAAAGCAACTCGAAGTGGGAATATGGCTACAGTTGAAGTATATGTGGATGGTCTTCAGGTTGGAATGGCGCAGAATCCTCAGAAGAAAATGGCACAGAAGTTGGCGGCCAGGAATGCCCTTGTTGTGTTGAAAGAGAGGGAGGAAGCTGAAGCTAAGAAGGCTGATGATGCAAAGAAAAAGAAGAATGGCAACCCGAGTTTTACTAGACAGACACTAAATGATATATGCTTACGCAAAAATTGGCCTATGCCACTGTATCGGTAAGGAAGAGTTTTTACAATTTTAGCATTCTACCTTACATGCTATGCAATTGCTGGTGAACGTCCCCCGACTATGAATTGCATACTGAATTAATAGTTTGGTCTTTTTTCAGATGTGTGCACGAGGGTGGTCCAGCACATGCAAAGAGGTTTACATATGGAGTACGCGTAAATATTTCAGACAAAGGATCAGACAAAGGATTTACAGATGAATGTATCGGGGAACCTATGCCGAGTGTAAAGAAAGCCAAGGATTCCGCAGCAGCTCTTCTGTTGGAACTCTTAAATAGACGGTACTCATAAAATCTTTTGCAACTCCAGTCTTGTGTTGTGGTGGCGCGTCCCTACATCTTTGTTCTCAGTTTCTACCAGATGCTGCTTGACTAGCCACTTCTCTCTTTAGTTATAAATATCGTATTCAGTTCTCTATACAACATTTCTCATCTCCAATTATAGTGAATTCGCTTAACTTTATATGTATTCCATAGTGCTTCTCTTTTCACATTGAACAATTATAGTTTGTCTATATTGGAGCTTTCCAAGTTTTCTATAAGAAAGAAAAGACACCTTTTTGATTGCACATTTCTATCGAATCCTATAAATTTTGATGTATTGATATTATCGAGTATCTGTCCCCTCATTTCTACATTGTTCATTTTGTGATTTGCTCCATTTTCTGGCACTATGAAGTTCCATTAACGATGAAGGTCAAGCATATTAGGATATATAGAAGGTTGTTAGGTAGCATAGCATATACAATATGAAAGATCAAGGGTAAACAAAGTCATTTTTTATACCGTACGTCTATAAATCTATTAAGGTGATTAAGAAGACATTAATAATGTTCTTTCGATTTTAATTATATAAATAAGGAGAGCTTTAACTAATCAAGAAACTATTATAGAGCTACATCTTTTTATTAAGGGTAAGTTGGTAAGAATATATATCACTTTCTAGGATACGTAGTTTTCTTAAGGATTGTGCCCAAGCTAAAAACATTACTCTTATTTTGAAACGAATGGAGTAATTTGTTAAAATACAAACTGCAATACTATCAGGATATATTACCATTTTTCAATGTGATTTGGAAGTTTATTGAAACAAAAATAGGATTGCTTGTTTATGCATAAGAAGATGGAAATAACAGCAGCAGGTAGGTTAAATCATTACTGTACATAATTACAGCATGTCAATAGTGTGAGAGCCTTCCTCTTTTTCCAACTAATTTAATGCACTGACAGGCGGCCGTTGACATAGCTTAAGAGAATCCTCTGGCTGCAGGGACATGTATTGAATCAGGAGACATAGATATCATCTGAAGAAGGCTTGAATTGGAAAAAGTTTCTTCAAGATTATGAGTTGATGGACATCTCCTACTTCTACCATCAATTCCATCTTTTGTTATGTGAACAAGTTCTCTTGAAACATCTCCAATGTGAAATTTCCCATTTTGGCAACCAAATATTATGCATCTTGTTGCAAGGTCTGCAACTATCTCTATCTGTTCCCTCCGGAAAATAGGCTGCTCGTGATAGTAAAGACGTGGATCGACTATCTCTTCTAGCTTCCCGCTTGTTATCTTCTGTAAAGCTATCTTTGATGGAAGATGATCTGAGCTGCTACCTGTAATAACCTCCAAAAGAACCAACCCCAAGTTGTAAACATCGCTATGCTTTTTGTTATCGGTGTTTGCATTCGTGGGGAGCTCTAGCCCAAAAAGTTTTACGGTCATGTCCTCATCTAGGAAGATGCAACTGGCGTTGAGTTCATGATGTACGATGGGGGGACAAATCTCACACTGCAGGAATGCAAGAACATTTGCTGTTTCAGCAACAATGTTTCTTCTGTGGTGCCAATCGAGGCCTCGTTTAGTTTCATCTTTAGTTTGAAAAAGATGTTCTCCGAGCGTTCCATTAACAGGATACTCATACACCACTAGCGGGGTGTATCCAGAATCAACAGACCATCCAAGAATGTGAGGAATATTCTTGTGTGATACAGCATGTAAGGCCTCCACTCGTGACAAGACCTCGACGAGTTCTCTTTCACTGTCACATTGGAGTCTGTGTACAGCTATCCTTGATCCATCCACTAGAGCTCCAGAATATAATGTAGCTTTGCCACCACCATGATCAATAAGTATTTGCTCATCTTGAAAACCTTTTGTGGCCTGTTCTAGCTCATGGTAAGTAAACATTCGAATTGTACAAGGTTTCTGGAACGAGACGTTACCCTGACTCCGTGTCATACTAGGATGATCAAATATGTCCGTCTTCATAGGCCGTCTTAAAACACAGAAAAGTGCTGTCAAGGAGGTAATGGTGAGTGCTGAAGTGAGAACTCCTGTGGGATATATGTACACACAATTGCTATGAGTTAAGAATTACGGCATAATACATGAGTAGACACTCAAACTTAGCCTCAACTGACAAGTAAGCACTCCAACTTTGAGTATGCAGATTTAGACACCACAACTAATCTCCACTGTATCAGTTGAACACTCCCAACTTACAAATTGATCATTTAGTTACCTCAAAAAATTTTGTCACCTCAGCAAGGATGAGTTGGAGTGTTTAGTTGTCAGTTGGGAGACCAAGTTGAGGTGTCTAGATGTGCACTCCCAAAGTTGGAGTTAAAAACGTGCCGAATTCAATTGAAATTACAGTCACTAGTACAAAGTACAGACCAGCTAGAATTTTTGTTTTCCTTGAGCCATGACTAGTTGAGTAACATGCTTTGCCATATGCTTCCTTTCCTTCTTTGATGCAAGCTGTCAAATAACTCACATTCTGTTACTAGTTAATCATGGAAAATAAACTCTATCTGTTGTTATGTCAGCATATATAACTTTTTTACACCATAAAGTTAAGATGACCGCGTATAAACAGTTATACTCGTTAAAACAATAGGTAAGCGTCTAAAGTTAAATGAACTCACATTTGAGGCAGCCTACTCCAACAGCAAAACCATCACCTACATATCCATCTTGGCATTCACATCTAATCCCGGAACCAACAGTTGTTGCATTGATGATATCTGCATTGGCAGCACAACTAGCTGTGGTTGAATTTCCTGGAACAGCCCACTCCAACTTAACACCGCGTTTTCCTATTTGATTGGCAGATATGTCAACCCAAGACGAGAATCCCCTGCATCCAAACTGGGAAAAAACAGAGAAACCATCTGCACTCCAAACACTCGTATCAGATAACGGATAGCAACACGAAGGATAGCTGTTTCTACCTGGGGATCCATCACAATGAGGCATTATGCTTTTCTCGCAATCTGGTTTACACAATGATGAATCCTCACAGTCATACAATCCTAAGATATTATCTCGAGATATACCAAAGTAGTCATTTCCATTAAATCCAAACGACTTTAAGTCGTTGTACTGACGACAATAAGTTGTGTTTGGGAAGTCGAGAAGCACTCCATCGGAGAAGAAGTGGAGAATTCGATAACTTTGAGAACCAATGTTGAGGAAAGGTGAGGTTGAGTTGATGCACGAAAGACGAAAATCATCTGAGAGTGATGAATTACATATAGATTTATTCATGTAGAATGGAAATGGTATGTGAAAATTCCCACATTTCTCACCACAAGAATGAGCAGTGGTAAAGAGAATAGTGAAGTAGATTTGGACTAGAATAATAAATGGGAAATTAGAATGCAGGGACAACATCTCCCCGGTGCAAAACGAACCAAGTGAAACTAAGGGTCACGATATAATTTTATGAAAGTAGAACTCACAATATATTCCTTCTTTCAAATCGAACCGAAAAGACTATTCTAAACACAACCATACCAAGTCCCTCCTTTCCAACAATAATCATTTCATCAAAAAGCAATTAAAATGGCACACTGACTACTCTGATTGGAATAAATAGGGAAAGCTAAACGATATTGGCAAAGAAGAAATCACTATCTTCCCTATAAACTTGCCCTTTTCTTGTATAGATCACCAACACTATGGATCTTGTACTAAAAGAATATTTCACGAATATATTAATTACAATATATTTTATAAATATGGTCCATGAATAATATGCTAATGGCAAAAGATATTCACTATCTTTCTCGTATGTGTGGAAATCTTGAATTTTAACTTGAAATTGAGGAGTCTATCTTGGAAGAAAGGGCCTTGAAGACAATTGGTCTGAGTAATGGGGTACATTTTTTTAACTGGACACGTGGCTAGTTGGGAGACTCACCAGCTCGAACAACCAGGTCTCGTTTGAAGAAGAAAATAAAATAAAATATACTCTCTCCGCTTAAAATAAGTGTCGATTAACCAAAAAATATTCCCAAAATAAGATTTAACTTAGTACTTCCCTTCGTCCCTATTTACTTGTCCATATTTCCTCTTTTAGATGTCCCTATTTACTTATCCATTTTGACAAATCAAGAAATGACAAAAAAAATTTTCCTATTATACCCTCATTTAAACTTATTGAAAATTTAAACTTCCCTCAACATTGATTAGTTATCTTGAATAAATTTATTTTGGAATCATAATTAATAAGGGCAAAATTGTAACTTCACTATGCTAATCATTGTTGCCTTAATATGTGTGCCATTTCTAAAGTATTATATACACTAATTAATAACATATACACACGCATACAAGAATCAAGAATGTATCAATATATATTTGCTATAAAATGTAAAATATATATAGTTATGTTTTATAATTATTTAAGAGCACCACATACAAGAAGAACATACTCGTTCAGTTGTTCCTTATTTATTCAATATATTAATAATAAATATTGCTTATTAATTAGCAAATTAAGAGAGAAGTAGTTTATAAAAAATCATCATTATTGTTAAATCACAAATTTTCAAACTTATTGGAACACTAGTAGTCAAATTTATGTTTTCAAATCATGGATAATAAGGTTCATTTTAATAAAAGAAACACTTGATTAATATAGGGAGCGCAAATTACGAACTAGACAAGTAAAATAGAAGGATTAAAATAATGCTTCTTTTCAAAAGAAAATCTATCTTAATTTCATGTCTATTCAAATATCGTCATATAAAATGAGATAAAGAAAATAAACTGAGAAACTATATGATTTTCTTAAAAAAATGTAGTATAAGAATAAATTTTTTAATTAAAAACATTTAACCAAAGGAAAAACTATTTAATTTCTCAAACAAGAAGTTATATAAAATTACAGTTGAAATGTGTCTCTGATATTATATGCAATAATTACTTAATTCCATATTTGAAAATTTTATATTGGGGACAATAATTCCGTATTAAATTAGTAATATGTACTCTCACGTTGCAGGTAAATCTCTTAGCCATTTACAAATTGAACAGAAATAAATGATTTTTTAAAATTTCTTAACAGTAAAAATAAAAATCTCTTATGTAGAAAAAAATAAAAATTTATTATAAAAAGATCTTAAAACTAAAAAAGAAAAAATATAAATGACCTATAAAATCAATTCTCCTATAAATATATTATTTTCTCCGTCTCAAATTATGGACTTTTTTGTTACACGTCTCTTAAATATTAGTAATTCGGAAGCCGGCTTTTGCCTAGTTTACCTTCATTCATGTTGTCTATATAAAGATATAATCTATCTTCATTTGGCATTTAAGCTACAAATTAGGATTAAAATAATAATAATAATTTTATCTTTTGCAAATAATAAATATTTTAAATAGCTATATCGAGATTCGTCTTATTTGAGTATTACGGTATGTTAGGGTGGCTGTATTTACAAGTAAATAAAAAGTAAATAAATGGTAGCACATATTACAAACCAATTAAGCCATACTATGTAATGAACTTTTTACGCATTAACCCTTCGTGTGATCATTCAGGTGTCAAGGTTACCACAAAAGTTTAGCTCCATATATAAAATATTTTGTGTTTGCATAAATTTGAAAAAAAAATCTGCATCATAAACGTATAATATAGATAATTTATCATAATATAAATATTAGTAATTGCAATATTCTTCTCGACTCAAAGTGTGATCACGGATTGACGTGAGGGCAGGGATGGAGCGAACTCCGGACGAATATGAAGCGCATGAATACAAGTTATGCCTTGGAATGAAAGACAATTCCAAATTTGCTTTGTCTACGAACAAGGAAGCTATAAGTAATGCAACTATGAATCTCATGGAGAGTTCGATCCTGGATCAGGATGAACGCTAGCAGCATGCTTAACACATGCAAGTCGGATGGAAAATACGAAAAACGATATTTCAGTGATGGACGAGTGAATAACGCGTAAGAACCTGCCATTGGGAGGGAAACAAACACCATTTTTTCCCAACAATATCCTTATTGCAATATGACATCTCGACTCAAATGCATTTTATTTATTTTCATATCATCATTTTGATTCATTCGTACCCAATTCGACCTGCACTTTACCATCCTTAGATATAAAAAGAATTTTAAAAAAGAAATAAAGAGATGGTTTATATCTTATATTATTATAATAATTATTATTGCTATTATTGTTATTATTAATATTGGTAGAGGAAAATTTGATTTATAAATGTATGCTAAACATATTTGTTTGTAATATATTATTACTTCAGATCTGGTTGTAGAAAAAAAGTTACTATATTAATATGAATTATGGTTTACATGATTTATAGTATTTGAAGGAGGCAATATCTCTTACCTTTTCTTGTATTGTTCATCGATTTTTATCCGTTATTCTATTCATTATTTCGATTGTTATTTATTAGTTCAATCACTTACATCAAAGATCATTTCATAATATTTATATTACTGTGCTGTTGATGAGCTTTTTCAAATAAATTCATCTGGCCATATATACTTTTTAAATTATCTATTAAGTTAATTTCTTGTTTAGCCACTTGATAATTGATATTGATGATGATTTTTGGTACATTATGTTTGTGGTTTAACTCTTCTTTTACTTTTTTTTTTTAATTTCTATTTTCTGATTGGTTTATTCGTACAAAGGATCGTTATATGTAATATTAATTAGTCTATGCTTATTTGTCTAATTACATATAAGTTTTCTTTCATTCAATACAACTTTGAGTCTTTTCGAACAATAAATATATTGTAAAATACTCATATTATCATTATTTTTTAAGGGATATGTAAAGTTAGAAATGAACAAGTAAAAGCAAACCTAGGAGTATAAAATATGTTCATACCAAATACATTCTTAATGGTGTATTTAATTACTACAAGCGATTAGATAATACAATAAAAGTGAGGTCAAGTTTAAACTTAATTATACAATAAAGGTGAGGTCAAGTTTAAACTTAATGGCCTTAATTATTTTCTACAGTTTATTTTGGTCATTTGTGTTAATACTAATAATATCAATGAAGAAAAAAAAATCCTCAAATTTAAGTAGATCCTCTTTTATTATACTTGTTGGTGCTTAGACATTAATAAATATGATTACACACATGTCATTTGATATTATTTCTTTTTGATAATAATTATTCGATATTTGATAGCTATTGATTCAAATATTTCAATTCATAACTAGTAATCTTGCTTCTGCAATAATGCCGTAATTTGATATAAGAACGTGTTAGTGAATTTCAGTGAAATTACTAGAAATGAAAAGTGATAAGTAATATGCGTATCAATCATTTTATCACCATGCGTTCGATTATTTTAAATAAAATAAAAAGATAGATGTAGAATAAAAAACTTTTCTTTCATAATATTTTTTCCCCAATTCTCCCTTTTGCTTGTTACAAGGGATTATATATCTTCTAATGAAGATTTGGGTACATGCATGACAATATTAGAACATTGACTCATAAATAAATAAAAATAAATGATGACGCGATCTATCATCTTCAGATATTGCGCAGCGTTACGATTTGTTTCATGCTACAGAGTGTTGATCATCAATGTCTGTAGAATCCTCTTTCTTCTTCTCTTCGTCCTTTTTTTTCATATATATTCCATACAAATACGAACCAAATCCCCAAACACATAATATAGTAGAAATTATTTTCATAACACCAAAATTATCCCCAAACACTATAACCCCACCGAAAACATTAACAGCCATTAACGCCGTCATACAAACTCCCCCTGTCAACGAACTTGTTATAAACACCATCCCAGCAGTACCCATAAAACAAAACTGCCACGTCAGCACGTTTAACATTACTGTTATCCAATATGCTTTTTCACCCAAATCAAACACATTTTTGCTCTCTTTTATCATCTCTGAAAATCCACCGTCTATAGCCATTCCCAACATTGCGAAAACGGTAGCTGTTAATTCCATCACCATCTGCATTTCCATAACCATAGAATAGCAAGAAACTATTTTATATATTTTTTCCATTAATGGAAGATAAAGAGAGAATAACAATCCAGCACCAAGCGTTGAGAAAAATCCTATGAAATATTTTGTTCTAGTAATACCCTTTGGTTTGTCATGATTCGAATTCAAGCCAAGTAGAACTGAACTAAGCGTTAGTAAAACAACACAAGTGAGATTTGCAAATGTGATTTTTTGTTGCACAATAATGACAGAAGTGATAAGAGTGAATACTAACTGTGACGATAAAACAAGAGAATTAGTCGAAACGGAGAGGTAAGAATTACCCCAAGAAAATAAAAGGTTGTTGAGACCTAAGAAGAAACCAATTACAATAGAAAGTAACAACATTTTGGGAGTGAAATTTGTGAATGGTTTTCTATGAGTTGATTTAAAAACATAAAAAGGTAAATAGATAGGGAGAAAGAGAAGAGGGAATCCAGCAGATTGGACCCAAGTTGAAACCCAACGACTATCACCTTTGTGGTTAAAATAGAATTTTGACAGTAGAGATGATGAAATCGAACCACTAAAAAGTAACATATAATTAATTACTAGAAGAGATATGTAGCGTTTATTAATGTTTGAAGTATTACTAGCAGTACTACTACTTGTTTCTTCGAGTTCATGATCAATTTGGATCATCAAATCATTTGTTATTTCAGATTGATATTGATGATCATGACCTACAAACTCCATGGAATTTTATTATTAACAAAAGAAAAGAAAGAACAATGAAACTTTGGTGGATGAATATAATGGGGTTTTTGGTGAGGGTATATATAGTGGTTTCGCTATTAAAAAGTTGATGAAAGTCAAACAAAAAATAAATAAAACACTATATTAGATGTATTTGTAATCATGTTTATTAATGGTTACGTATGACTAAAGAGAAAACCTATTTAATGCTTTCTTCATTATCATAAATGACCAGTGGGTGGGGGGAGGGTACGGGGTTAATCGAATAATCGGTTTGAATTTGCGCAAAACTTAGTAGAAAACTCAAATATTGTTTCATTTATGATTAATGTATATCTAGAAATTCAAGTATAATTTCCTGATATTACATCACATATTTGGCAAACCTTCACCTGAGCTACATTAACCTATATTAACATAGGACTAATTAAATAAGTAACAATGTACATAAATTAACTAGCAGGGTTAAATGATAAGGAATTTAAATGCAAATACATGACATATATCTATTGGGTTGATGTAAACGTGTAAACTTTTTTTTTTTACTGAATTTCTCAATTGGTAAAGCCACTTTTTTTCACTTTAAAATAGGCATATGTTTTAAGTATATGCTATATATACTATGCAATTAAAGGACCTAAATCGTGTTGAAGAGATGATCATTATATTCCACACAGACATGTTCTCTTTAATGTAAAAGCAGATTAATCTTGTATTTTCTATTTAAACATTGTGGTCGAGCCCTTTTATGAACCTTGCGCTTAGCAGGAGTTTTAGTGCACCAGACTGCCCCTTAACTTATTTGTATTCTAACTAAATTGATCATGGTCATCACAATACGCATCCCATATTTTGTTGTAGTATATATCTTAATATACCATGGTATGGTATACAAGACTTTCAACCTCAACACAGGACCCCATTTCCTACCCGAGACTTGAATCTCGACTCAGGATTAGAAACCTAGACCCAAGATCCAACCTAGGATCAGACTCCTGACCTTGAACCTAATCCATAACCTGACTCTCAATCCAAGATTCGACTCCCAATCACTTATTTTTCTGAAAAATATTATTTTTATTCATATCAAACATACCCTATAAAGAGAAAAAGATAATTTGGGAGTACTCATTCTTTTACATAATAAAAAAAGTAGTAGATATCCATATTATTTGTTCGTTTACCCATTTTTTATTCCTATCGAATATGGACTAATAGAATATTTTATCAATTTTTATCAGATCCATTTTTTATCCTCTATTATCCGACTCGATCCACCTGTTTATCACCACAACTATCTAGTACCTTAAATACAAATTACTACTATATATATATACCTATTGAAGTAAGCCAAAATAAGTAAACAAAACCCTAAATCTTGGAACAACAATAAAAGATAGAAAAGATAGAAAAGATATAGATAGATTGACAAGTCCTTGTTTCAAACTGAAAATTTTCTTCCAAAAGTCATAAACAACAAAAGAAACTAGAGAACATTGTCTCAATAACAAAAAATTGTAGAGTGATAACTTGTCAAATGACCATTATTATCCTCAAGCTACAAATTGTTGTTCTTCAATCTCTATAGAACCCTCTTTCTTTTTCTCCTCTTCCTCCTCCTCCTTCATTTTCATATACATTATTCCATACAAATACGAAGAAAATCCCCAAATACACAACAAAGTCGAAACCACTTTAATTCCACCAAAATTATCTCCATACACTATAACCCCTCCCAAAACATTAACGCCGTCATGCAAACTCCTCCTGTCAATGAACTTGTCAAGAACACCATCCCTGTAGTACCCATAAAACAAAGCTGCCACGTCACCACATTAAACATTACCGTTAACCAGTATGCTTTTTCTCCTAAATCAAACACATTTTTTACCTCTTTTTTCATCTCTGAAAATCCACCGTCAATAATCATTCCCAACGTGGCCAAAATCGTAGCTGATAATTCCATTACCATCTGCATTTCCACAACCATAGAATAGCAATAAACTTCTTTATATATTTTTTCCATTAATGGAAAATAAAGAGAGAACACCAATCCAGCACCAATTGTCGATAAAAATCCTATAAAATACTTTCTTCTCGTCAAACCATTTGGTTTGTCATGACTCGAACCCAAGGCCAATAGTATTGAACTAAGCGTTAGTAAAATAACACAATTGAGATTCGCAATTTTGGATTAAATTTTAAATTTTATTTTTAAATATCTATTTAGTCACAGATTTGAATCAGGTCATAGATTTTGAAGATTTGTCTTACATAAAAAATTCAACTTCACAGATCAGTTTTTGAGAGAAACGTCACTTTTCATTACAAGAGTTTTTTTTTTAAAATTCAGGTAAAATACAAGTTCAAGCATAAATTCACAAGTTCTAAAAATAACAAATTTAAAATCATAAATTTTCAAATTAACTTTAAAATCTATAGTCAAAGAGGAGTTTAATGTATTCATTCAACAACAATTTAAATTATGCTTTCACTTTATTTAAAAGGTTACAATTATATAATTTTACCCTTAACAAAATAACATTTAAATAATTTTCTGTTTTGCTTACAAGAGTTTTAGTTTATTCATAATTACATAATACTGAGAACATTATGCGAGTTTGATACCTTCGTATCTGAGAATCAACAAATTCGACTTCGCATTGTTCACAAAATTTCGGGTCTTCTTTTTCATCTCCGATTACTCGATAATTTTCACAAGCACAAATTCTGCTTTTTATAGGACCAAAAATTCTTTCACAAAATAATCCATCTTTTTCCGGTTTATTTGTTCACTTAACTTTTATTACAATATCACTATATCGTCCCTTAAAATAGAATTTCAGTTAGGTTCATAGGCAATACTCTTAAGATGCAAGAAGCGAGATTTAAATGGTTTGTGCATGTGAAGTGGAGGAGCATAAATGTCCTCCTGAGGATGTGTGAGAGGTTGATGCAGTGATAGATTTGAGAAGAGATCGAGTTAAATTGTGGAAGAATTGAAAAGAGGTGATTTGATAATATTGCATGATATCTTTAACTGGTCATAACTTTTAAATAGGATAACATGAATCAGTACAAAATCAAGACATGAGCAAAAACCTTTGTGCTCTTCATAAATGGACTACGTAAGTATCCAATATCACAATCAACGTGTATTCATAAGCAGACTAATCATATGAATTTTTATCAATTGTGTTGATTTATGGTCTTAAAATATCTACCTTATTAGTAGGCAAAAGGTAGAAAATAAATCCAAACACTATATCCTAATTATATTTTCTTTTTTAAATATACGATCCCTCAGTCTCTTTTTATTGGTCAAATTTTGACTTGACACACATATTAAGAAAATTATGATTGATATTAGTGAATTTACTATTTTATCCCTATTCAATAGAGTCTTAAACATATTTACTCACTACATTTTTTAAAGACATTAACTCAATGTTAATAAATTGAAGGTATCATATACAGGTAGAAAAAAATTGTTCTTCTTTGATTTGTCAAAAATGACAAGTAAAAAAGAAATCAAATTAGAAAATATGTAACAAGTAAATATATATAAACGGATGATGCATCTTTTTGCACATATCATTTGGTCATTACTCACTAAAATGTGCATTAATCATCATCATCATCATGCATATGCTCATATGTTATATTGGATACTCAATTAGCCTATTTATGATTAGCCGAAAGGTTTTGCTTAGGCTTGTTTTTAATTAGATTTAAAATTTAAATTTTATGAATTTTATTATTTTTAAATAAATAAATTTTCGTAGATAGTTTTGTTTGTGTTGAAAATATTGAAGTCAAATAAATTTGATATCGTAAATTTGTTTCATGAGACTTGTACCTAAGGTAATCATTTTTCATTTTGTAACTCAAATTTATTCGTATCGACTCCCGTATTTCTTTTTCCATCAATAAAATATATTGTTATGAGTCAAGTCTTGAGAAGAATATGTGTATGCTATATTTTTTCTTCTCTATCTTTGTTTTGTTTGTTCAATTTTCTCTCTATAGACTTCTTTTATTTATTTATTTTTTATAAAACTTATATTTTTATTCGGACTATAATTTAGTTCAAATTCTTAAACTTTCAAAGCATTTATATTTGTTAGCATAAAATACACGTGTGTTGCACGTGTACGAGAACTAATATTTTAGAAAGAACAAATAAAATGTTTATCTTTTGAAACTCATTAATAAAAAATAAAATTATTTGATAAAATATATCACCAAAAAAAAGTAGTGGAAAGAATCCAAATCCAATACAAGGGGTAAGAGTAGAGTTTGCCTAATATAAGGGGTGTAAATTCTTAAAAGAGTAAAAAGAAAAATACCACTTTAATATCTGTATATCCTTACTAGAGTCTACCTTTATATAGCGAAGCCCCTATATATATATATATATATATATTCACCAAAGCATATTTTCTCTATATAAGAAATCCCCCACCCCCATCCATTCTCTATATAAGAAATCCCCCACCCTCCACCCCCATCCATCCATCCAAACCAAATCTAAATTTTCTTTCAATGGAGTTTGTATCCCAACCCCAACAAGAAGAACATGATGATGAGAGAGGAAATCTAAAAGAGTTGATGATCAAAAATAGTGATGAAATTGTCCAAATCCAAATGCATCATGACCAGATTGAAGAAACAACCATGACTAGTAGTGAAACCAGTAAAAAATGCTACACGTTTCTTCTAGGTATTAACTACATGTTACTTTTTATTGGCTCAATTTCATCATCTTTACTCTCAAAATTCTACTTTAATCACAAAGGTGATAGTCGTTGGGTTTCAACTTGGGTCCAATCTGCTGGATTCCCTCTTCTCCTTCTCCCAATTTATTTACCTTTTTATCTCTTTAAATCAACTCATAGGAAACCATTTACAAATCTCACTCCTAAAATGTTGTTACTTTCTATTGTAATTGGTTTCTTGTTAGGTCTCAACAACCTTTTATTTTCTTGGGGTAATTCTTACCTCCCCGTTTCGACTAATTCTCTTGTGTTATCGTCACAACTAGTCTTCACTCTTATCACTTCTGTCATTATTGTCAAACAAAAAATCACATACACGAACCTTAATTGTGTTATTTTACTAACCATTAGTTCGGTCATGTTGGCCTTGGGTTCGAGTCATGACAAACCAAAGGATTTGACGAAAACAAAGTATTTTATAGGATTTTTCTCAACGGTTGGTGCTGGATTATTGTTCGCTCTTTATCTTCCATTAATGGAAAAAATATATAAAGAAGTTTCTTGCTATTCTATGGTAATGGAAATGCAGATTGTCATGGAATTAGCAGCTACCGTTTTAGCCACGTTGGGAATGATTATAGACGGTGGATTTTCTGAGATGAAAAAAGAGGGCAAAAATGTGTTTGATTTAGGTGAAAAAGCATACTGGTTAACGGTGATGTTTAACGTGGTGACGTGGCAGTTTTGTTTTATGGGTACTGCTGGGATGGTGTTCTTGACAAGTTCATTGACAGGAGGAGTTTGCATGACGGCGTTAATGGCCGTTAATGTTTTGGGTGGGGTTATAGTGTTTGAGGATAATTTTGGTTGGATTAAAGTAGTTTCAACTTTGTTGTGTATTTGGGGATTTTCTTCGTATTTGTATGGAATAATGTATATGAAAATGAAGGAGGAGGAGGAAGAGGAGAAAAAGAAGGATGATTCTTTAGAGAAGTTGATTAATAATGATAAAGATGAAGAGGAGAATATGACAGAAATTCATGTAAATGAGGATGCATGATGGTTTCGTGTTTTGTTTTTGTTTTTATTAGTTTGTCATAATGCATTTTTATTTTTGTTTTGAATCAGTGTTTTAATATTGTCGTGTATCTAAATTCTAAATCCTCCATTTGAAGACAGACAATCCCTTGTAACAAACTAAAAGGAGAATGGAAAAAAAAAAATTCATTTTGCATCATCAGTAGCCTTTGTTTCTTCTCATTCTTAATTACTTACATGGTTGATTTGAGTTCATGCAACCAGTGTGATAATTAATATGATAATTATAAGAGAGCTGCTGACTGTTTATTATCTATGCGATCATGTCATATATTGACTAATAAATATGAAAGAGAGGTTGTAAGGGTATAATCTCTCTTCTCCATCCTAAAAGCACTCTGACAAAATGATTAATACTCACATAGTTCTCATTTTTAGTGATTTTGCTATAGTTTATAATCGTAATTCTAGGTTAAAGTTACGAGTAAACTCGCTTTGTTTGTGTCTAAATTTTTGATAGTGAGTGTTTTCTTCTTTATTATGCATTGTGATTATTGAAACTATAGTGATATCGAATACCAGATAATAAAAACAAATCAGTTTACATGTTTGTGTTATCATGTTTATTAATGACCAAACACCAATAAGTAGAATTATTTAGATCTTTTAATAAAAGAAGATCTACTTTGAGGATTTTGTTTTCTTCACTGATCTTATCATTAGCACAAATGACTTAAATCCAAATCCATCAGTTAGAGAAGAAGACAGAAGAATATATATCTAAATTTTGTAAAAATATAATTAAGTTCATTAAGTTTAAATTACCAGTGAAAAAAAGATAAACTCTTTTTTGAGTATTAATAGGTTATAAATCGATTAGTGGTGTCAATTAAATTGGAGATATTAGAATAAATTGAGTTAATGAATATGTGAGTCATTAAGTGGATCAAAATAAATTGAATTAAAAAAACTAATGGCTCATAATTTTAAGAGTTGATTTGTCTCCCTGAAGTCCGTAAATATTTCTTAGGATGTCTTATTTTGGTCGCCTCATTTAAGTAATACCCACCGGCCACTTTAATACATAAGTTTATTTTTTACGAAAACCTAATATTAGACAACTTTCAGGTAAAATAATATATTTATTTTTGCTTTTGCATTCAAATATATACCACTGATATTATAGTCAAGTTTAACATGTGTTTCAATCATATATGAATGAAACGAACATATATATGAAAAAATTGAAATGTTGTTAAATGGCTAACACACAGTCTTTAATTAAGTATAAAGTTTAAACTTGACCGCACCTTCTTTTCCTTTTTAAGGTATAGATTAAATATTAAAAACTTACTTTTTTTGTCAATTCTGTTGAGGGCCCTTAACTTTTAATAACGTGAAGATAATTGTACAAGTCATATATATGTGTATAATTAGATAGGATTAAAAATTACTATATTTGACAGAAAGTTCAAGTTATGCACATAGATAATAAAAAGAGTTTATCATGTTGTAATAATTTAAACATATTGCATTATAATAAAAGAGATATTAAGTGGTAATAGAGTTTCTTTTTAATGATAATATTTATTGTCGTAAAAATATTTAGCGGCAATTAAATTAATGTCATTGCATTCAGAATCGCTAAAACCTTTAATAACATTTATATATATAGAATACTACAAATATTTGTTTTATATTTTCACCGGTAGATAATTGTTCTGCTAAACAATTGTCGTTAAAAGAAAAATTTACTATCATAAAATGTCTAATTTTGTTATAGATTGTAACTACTTGATTTTAAGGTCCAACCCAGCTAATTTGTGAGATTAGTCCAATATATTTCTAAGTGGTTTCTATTTATTTATTGAATAGAGATTATAGTTCGTAGATATCATGATCATGAATTAATTATGATCATATGAAGATATAATCATTGAGTGTAGCTAGCTAGTGCTTAATAACATAACTATATATTTAATATGATATTACTCACATGTCGTAAAAGTTTCTCATGTCAATCATATCACACAATTAGTTAACAAGTTATTTATTATATATATTTTGATTCCAAAACCTAATATAGTTTTCGAGTACCCTAGAGTTCCAATTTTGATCTTTTCAAAGTGATATGTATCCGATTTGTTATCGTGATTTTGTATATTAGACATGTTGATAAATATATTTGTTTTTTGTGTTTCTAGGGTTGGGATCCTACACATCATCGTACCATCCATTTTGGAATTTGTTGTTTTGTGGCGCTATGATTGTACGAAGTTTTATCACTACCTCTTGTATTTTTAAACCCGATATTTTGTAGCATTATAGTTATGCAACGCCCTAAATCTTGCATGTGATAGCACATTCTTTGGTTAAAATGCACCATCATTATAACTTTTTATATCGACCTCGAATTAACAAACTGATTTGATATTCTAAAAACTAGACTTTTAATAAATTTTATTTGACATATATCTCAAAGCTCAACTCAATATATACAAAGAAATATATATGATCGCTTGAAATTAAGTCATGTGAGATTATATATGAATCATTTTCTTTCCTTAAATATTTTCTAACTTATTTCAAATTACATCTCCACTACTTTACACATGTAAAGTTGTAAACAATCTTCCAAACATAAGATTTAGTCATTACATCCCTTTATATAACACTTCAAATAAGATCACAATTTTTTTTTTTTGTATGGTTGGTGATTCACAATAGACTATCCACTTCTCAATTACTTATTAAAAGACATTTGTGAATTTGGCATATGTGAGAAAAAAAGGGAGGACATACATTGCGGAATTTCTTGGTAATTCTAGCTAATTCATTGCTAAAACGCTTCTAGTTAATTGATTTTTTATTGGTAAAAAACTTCTAGTTAATTGAATTTTTATAATTCATTCCTAAACAAAATTAACATAAGATTTTTGTGGTTTAATTATGAATTTTTGTTCATCGCTAATTTCTCATTTTGAAGTTGGAGACATCAGTGAAACATGTTTTCAGGGAAGCTAATAAAATCACAGACACATCAATTTAAAAAATGGAAACAATCTAGGTTATTTTGAAAAGTTAGGGATCGTTTGGCGTGATAAATAAAAAAAAATAATTCTAGGATAAGTTTATAGTACATGTCAATTTTTTGTTTGATTAGTGTGAGATAATTTATTCCTATCATTAATTATTATGATCGCCATAAATTATACGTACTAATCTCGATTAATAAAACTATCATCTTAAAATGAATGTTTTATATTTAAAAACACAAGGCATAATCATTTTTAAGGTTATCCATTCTGTTACCAAATCTCAACTAAATATTCCACTCCCTTCAATGGCGCTTCAGCTGCCATTCCCACTGCTCTCTTCCTCCTTATCATCACTGCCATTGTTAACTTCTTCACACTGCAAAATTTGCTCAATTCCCATCTCACCCTTTACTCATAAACCTCTTTTATCTTCTTCCAATGTACAAATTCTTGGATTTAGTAGCAGAACCACTTCACTGGGGCCTCTGTTTGTCAGTAAAGAAGACACCCAATTGACTAATGAGGAAGAAAGTTCCATTTCCACTGCTACCCAACAAGATGACGATGACCCGGATCCTGAATCGCTTGAATACGTTTCTCAAATTAAACGAGTTTAGTCTTCTTCTTCTTTTTGCTTTTACCCAATTAGGATTGTGCTGTTTCTGATGTACATATGATTGTAAATTTTGTAGGCGTTGGAGCTTCTTAAGAGGAATCGGGATATGCTTTTCGGTGAGGTGTGAATTTACTTTTATCTTTTGAATTTTCCACAATATTAACGAGGCTGCCTACTAGTATAAGCTCACTGCTTTTACCAAGTTTGTAGTGCTTTTTGCATATTTTCAGTGTTTCTTCAGCTAATAATGATGTTATCTGATAGATGTTGGTGCCTCTCCCTTTTTAGTACCATATCGATTGTCTTAGTTAGAGTTAGAACTAAAGCTTAGTTACATTAGCTTCCTCTTATAGAGGCTTGCTTCTTCAAGTTCAAGTTCCGTTTGTTGCTTTACATTTTGATAGAAATAGGTGCTTGCAGCTGGCTCGTTATCTCTACTAAATGAGCCTTCATTGACTGCTTGTGATTCCCTAATTAAGTAACCAAACCAATACCTGTCATTTTGAACAAACAATGGTATATTTTGAGCTTTTGAAGTGGACGAACAATCAACGTGCACAATTGAGTTTCATGCCATTATGTGTACCAGTCTGGTGTTTATGAGGAGATCTTTTTCTTCCAATCGGGGACATGTAAGTCCATGTAGGAGTAAGCGTGAGATTTAGACAAGTGTAAATTGAAAGAGACTTAATTTGTTTGTTTTGTCTTTCAGTACTGAAATGAAATGGACTTGAATACTGTGGAATGGATACTAAAGATTCTCATAGTCAAACCCAACTAACTTGGGATTGAGGAATAATTGATTAATTAATTGGTAGACTGTTTTAGTTAACTATCTCTATGGGGTAATTTAAATGTCAAATTGTTTCTAGATTGACCAACTCCTTTGAGTTTATTACAGGTTAAATTGACTATAATGATTGAAGATCCCAGGGACGTTGAGCGAAGGCGGCTGCTTGGCATTGATGATGAAAATGCTCCAACAAGGGATGACTTAGCTGCCTGTTTAGAAGAAGTAAGTATTTGCTCCACAAATACCTCAAATCAATGCTGACGATTTATATGGCTTTTTACTCGGGAGGCTTCTCCTGAACTATATTTCTTGTTGTTGCGATCAAAGTTGTAATCTGGTTCTGGAAGTGTGACCTGGAGCTATGATTTGGACTACTAAGCCCACATATCTGCTGGTACCAGATGTTACCTGAAATATAGGACATCTAGTTAGAATGATCATCTGCTTGTGATCCAAGCGTAGTTGATAAAATGATTGATGATAAGAATAGAACAAATGAGACCTGTGTTGAAGATTTCATAACATCTTGAATCAGATAGATATTTGAATCACGCAGATACAAAGTTTGCTCAATTGAACAGAGGTTCTCGATGACAACGGAATACCAAAATTTCCATATATGGACCGCTAGAAGATGTTATTTGAGGTTTTGTTTGCGAAGAACAAACTTGATAGCCATAGATGGCATTTACATGCAGATTTCCAAATATTAACAAAGATAAAATTTCAGCATGGTAGATTCATATTCATATAGTCTGACAATGTGATAGTTGAGTTAAAGTAGAAATATGGAGAAAATATGAAAATGAACCTAAATAGGTATCAGCGAGTCATCATAAGAATAAGTTATAAGAAAAAAAAAATTGATGCTCTCAAGGAAGATAATTAAAATATTACTATCTCGGTCTCAATTTATGTGATGGTGTTTGACTAGCCACGGAGTTTAAGTAAGAAAGATAGACTTTTGAAATTGTAGTCTAAAATAAGCCATAGCTATTTGAATCACGCTGATTACATACACTGATATTGCAGACCTGTGTCGAAGATTTCATAACATCTTGAAAAGGGAAATATGTCAGAAAAAAATGAGACAGTGAAATAGCAAAGAATTTAGAAGCTCTTTTTTTTTTCTTTTTTCTGGCTTAGCTCAATAGATTCTCAATGAGTTTTATATGCACAACTATAGATCAGATTGTTTCTAGTTGAATGTAATGTAAAAGAAGCATCTTTGTTGGACCAAATTACTATCTATTCAAATTCTAAATGTTCCTTGATCAACAATCGACTGAAGGATCAAGGCTTTGGCTGTCTTTAAAGCGCTCATTAATTATTTCTTTCTTCTTAATGTTGCAGTACATGGTTCTAAGTATATGTTTCCTAAGGCCTTGCTAAATCCTTTATTATTATTATTTCTTGTTGAAGATAAATGAAGGAAAAGTACCAAAAGATCGGGTTGCTCTGCAGATGCTTGCAGAAGAGATGAATTCATGGCCTAATTTGGAGGTATTACTGTGACCTCAAACATTCTTCTGGACACAATTTTACAATTAAGCATGATAGTAAATGCTCGCAGTTCATCTTCCATTCTGTGCGGCAGAAAAAACACTTACTTTTTAGTTTGGGAGGGGCTGTAAAGTAGTAATTCAATTCTCTATAAGGTTGCTTGATTGTTTTCTTCCTTAGCATTCGGCCAACAAATGCATTACTAGGTTCACTTATGTCTCAAAGTCATCAATAAGCATTCTAATATTTTGATTTCACAATTTTACTCAACTGCACTGCATAGTAGGTTGACAAACACACTATATGCTTTTTGAAGCAGGTTTATGCAGTTATCAGTCGTTCTAATAAAATGTGCCAGTTTTTAATAGCCAGAATCAGATTGACCTACTTAATATTGGGGTTGGGAGGTGGGGAGAGACTGCAATAGTATTACTCAGGTTTTTATCGAAGATCGAGAAATGTTCCAATCCAGACTATGGATAAGAAGTGGTCTTGATTTGCATTTCAAATTAAAAAAAATTCAACAAGTTACTACTTCTTTAGCTAGACTCCTTTTTAGTACTAGTCAGCTAAAAGTAAATGCGGTGGCCTCTGATAAGAAATTTAATTTTCTTATGTTTTAAATGAGGGATGTATACTGCTCAGGGAGAAAAATCTCAATAATTTGACCTTTGGGTCGAGTTTTTTTCCCTAAAAAAGTTAGCTTGAATGGCTTGGAGATATGTTAGTGAAACTTTATCAGTTTACGCCAATCAACAGAAAGCAAATTCTAAACCATCCAGTCCATGGTGAATTTAAAACCTTTCACTCCCAAAGTCAAATACGCTGATCAAAATGAAATCTTTTAATTGCATTGAAATTTTTAACACTGATTTATTGGTTGAATAGTTTCTCCTCAAGTTTTGATTTCTGGACAGTTTTATTTCTTTCCCAAACCATTTTCTGCTTTTCTGAAAAGTAGCAGAAATCATTTCTTTCTTTTTGAAAGTTCGTACACCAGTACTATTTTCTTTCATGTATTAAGCTTTTACTTGATCCGGACAATTCCATTTACAAATAATCTTGATTTATTTTTTTCATTTCTTGAAATCAAGTGAGACTCCTTGATTGATTGTATATCCCCTGGGAACGCGATGTCTTTGTAGTGGCACCAAGTGCATCATTCAGACAATTAGTAGTTATACTGTATTCTTGTTGGATTTAGGTTGAAGCCTCGAAGCAAAATAAGAGCAGATCCCTGTATGCAAAAGCCACAGACACTGGTATTGATCCAAAAGAGGCTGCTAAGCGGCTCAAGATTGACTGGGATTCAGCAGCTGAGATTGAGGAGGCAGCTGATAGTGACGAACCAGACATTCCTCCAGTTCTGGTTAGTCGACGATATAAATGCTTAGATATTTCTCTGGTTATTCCTCATGTTCTGATTGTTCATTAGGCTGGCTAAGTTCTATTCCCGATAATCAGCTTGCAATTTAATGGAGTATGTTAAATGCACCAATTTTTACATGTTATTGAGTGAATACCTGGCAAAACAACAAGTTCACTTTTCTTGAAAAGTTAAAAGTATCAGATCATGACTAATCCTGTTTGGCCAAGCTTCTGGGAAGCCAAAACCCAAAAGTACTTCTTTTATTTTAAAAGAATGCTCATTTTAGATAGTAAAGGTGTTTGGCCAAGCGAAAAAGGTAGTTTTTTTCCGTGAGCACTTTTGGAACCTTAGCATGCACAAATTGTTGCTATAATATGCTAAAATTCTTTCTCAATTTATTAGTCGAGCACAAATTGCTATTTTCAACGGTACTTTTTTTGAAAATCAATTTTCAAAATAAGCTGTTTTGGAAGCTTGGCCAACAGTCTATAGATCAAGTTTAGCTGGTAGCCCAGAAAAATGTTAGCTTCGTGAAAGAAAACGATCCTGGTAGAAAAAAACATCGTTGCAAAGAGCTCAAATCTTTTCAGATGCATTATAATATAGCTCCATCAAGTAGTAATTGCGGAAAATTCTCTTAACTGTAGGTTTTAGTTTTAGACTATGTGCTTGATTAGGGAGATCAGGTGCTTATTGAGATAAAACTTAAATCATAAAATCTAATTGTAATATAGAACTTGGCTAGATATGTTGCTGTCATTACCGCTTCATTTGGAGCTGGTTCTGACGAGGGACATTTTCATGCAGGGATATGGAGCTTTATACTTGGTCTCTGCATTACCAGTCATCATTGGCATCTCTGTTGTGTTGATTCTGTTCTATAATTCTCTACAGTGATACACCTTTTGGCATTTTTGCAGGGTCGATAGTGTACACGATTTGTCCTTCCAATCATAACAATAGTGGAAACGTAAATTTTGTCATAGAAAATGTATGTTTGTATCAGTTCTAATATAGAGCTCATGATGTATTTTGAGTGAATGTGTGTTTTAGCTATATGTAAGTGAATCAGTTAGATCTCTTGCATACGCGACGGTGTTGTTTCGTCTCATCTCAATAATTTAGTTAGTTGTATAATTCTATTATATTATATTCAACCGTGTGATTGCACGTTCATTTTATTAAACTTGAGTTTAAAAGTCTGAATTAAGTTGTCTAAAATATAGTAGTCACCAGCCATAATATAAGAATATTTTGAGATTTTCTTTACTCTTTTTGAGTTGGAGGGTACAATAAACATTGAACCTTTGATGCCGGTGGAAATGCTAATATAATTCTTTTTTGCTTAGGCATCCGGAATCTAAAATTCACTGTCCTGACTAATTTAGCTTATAGCGTCAAGTAGGCCCATTGTTCTTATTCACATGACTCGAATCAATATATTTAGATAGGGGTATAGAGGAATATTAGTTATTGCACCACTCCTAGGAGGAGCAAGAATGTCAGTAATGGGTTTGGTAGAACTCAATAGCTTTGGATCACTGATGGTATGCTTATATGAACTTGAGCAATGCTCTTCTCGTAAGAATTAGATTTTGGATGTGTAAAGCTTAAATGTCATATTTTTACATGGTATAAGAGTCAGGTTTAAACTCCTCAATTAGGTTTGTGCATGAAGAGG
Organism: Solanum stenotomum; assembly: GCF_019186545.1. Lineage (NCBI taxonomy): Eukaryota > Viridiplantae > Streptophyta > Magnoliopsida > Solanales > Solanaceae > Solanum > Solanum stenotomum. The sequence continues at coordinate 1,213,401 of NC_064286.1, forward strand.
GTATTAGAATTTGGTTTCACTTTTGTGCTTGGTGGTTGGTTACTAGAACTTGTTCTCCACTTAGTTGATGCTAAGTCAAAGTATGACCTAGTATAATATATTAATGAGATTTGTTTTCCACACACGTTGGGACAAGAAGACGTGACAATCATAACTAAGATTTAATACAATACAAAGACATGTCTCCCACAATATCTATGTTTAGCTTTCTCCCCCCTTAAATACCTAAAATCTATAGTTGATGGACATCTCAATTCTCACTCAACTTTCACACTCCAAACTTCAATTATGCCTTCATTCATAAATGTTCAAGATTCAAATGAATCTGACTTCCCTATTTCCTTGAAGGAATCAACAAATACACATAAAAAATCTGACATTTTAACAATTCCTCTGCCTAGGCCACCATCAAAGAAGTTCTTGAGCAGCAGCCTTCCAAATTCAACAACTTCATCACCTAGATTTGCATCAAAGAAAAAGTCCAAAAACCAACCTTCTCCTCTCTCCAACAACCCTTTGGCTAGGCAACATTCTGTGGCACTGGCAAACCTCCAACGGTTGAAAGAAGATCACTTGAGGAGGAGCAAGTCATGTGGTGAAGGAAGATCAAGCGCACCACCGGATAAACATGTTGTTGGATTAATCACAAAGGTAATGAATAGTAGTAGTAGTGTTAAACATGTTGAAGCAAGCAAAGTAGATGATAAAGCAGAATCTATTGATCAAAAGTTCAAATGTGGTGCTATGTGTTTATTTATTCCTGGTTTAGGAAAAGCAAAACAAGTGAGAGCCAGGAGGGTAGAAATAGAAACTGAAATAGTACATGATGTTGGACACAATATTTCAAGAAAAGTGTCATTGGAGAAATTTGAATGTGGATCATGGACATCATCAGCTATAATCAATGATGAAGAAAGTGAAAATGATGATTCCAATCTCTTCTTTGATCTACCAATTGAGCTAATCCAATGTAGTGATGACAAGGACATGACTTGTTCACCAGTAACAACTGGATTTGTTTTTGACAAGGAACCAAAAGGGGTCCTAAAGAACACCACCACACCAAAAACTAGTGACTCCACAACGCGCCATGTTCGCTTTTCTACCTCTGACCCTGACCTTGACCCTGACTCTGGCTTGCCTACGTCCTGCATGACTCCTNTGATCTACCAATTGAGCTAATCCAATGTAGTGATGACAAGGACATGACTTGTTCACCAGTAACAACTGGATTTGTTTTTGACAAGGAACCAAAAGGGGTCCTAAAGAACACCACAACAAAAACTAGTGAGTCCACAACGCGCCATGTTCGCTTTTCTACCTCTGACCCTGACCCTGACTCTGGCTTGCCTACGTCCTGCATGACTCCTCGCACGCGCAAGGCAAGGGAAGATTTCAATGCACTCCTAGAAGCCCAATGTGCATGACCCAAGCCTGATCCAAGTCCAACCACAGGTTTTGGGTTCGACAATGTTTTAAGCACGAACCCTACATATATATACTCTTATTTCAATTTGTTTGTCTTACTTTTCTTTTTAGTCCGTTTTAAAAAGAATGTCTCTTTCTTTGGCAATTCTTAACTTTCCACATGACATGTTTAAGATCACATACAAACTTGAGATGTATATGACATGATTCTTAAGGATATTTCACCACTAAAAATGTATTTCATATTCCAACAAACTTTTCTAATATAAACTAAAGCCAGATAGAATAGAGACTAAACAAAAGAAAACCTAGCACTATACAAAGAATTGTTTGTGATATCAAATCCATTAACATGATATTAAGAGAATTAACTTAGACATGAATTTGAAGACTTCTTTTTTCGATATAAAATTCATTTTTCCAACAATTCTCCATATATTTCAAAATAGAATAATCATAAAATAAAAAGTTCGGTTGGATTTTCATAAATGAGCAAAATACATTGAATTGGGTGTTTCTTGGATTATGAATCAAACCTAGACAAGACATATTTTTGTATCTATGAGCCAATTTTTAGAAATTATGTGGTTTTTTTGATTTTTTGTGTGTGCCCATAGATCTGGCGCCTTGGAGCACCCAAATTTTTTTATGAGGACCTTCGTAATGAGTTGGAAAAGCATTACAGATATAGGGTGTGTTTGGTATGAAGGAAAATGTTTTCCATGAAAAATGTTTTCCTAGAAAATGTTTTCCAGGAAAACAAGTTGATTTTTGACTTATTTTCTCATGTTTGGTTGGTGAGTAGAAAATATTTTCTGAAAAAGATTTTTAGTGTTTGATTTATGAATGAAAAATATTTCTGAGAAATATCTTTTATTTTTACTAGAGTAGAAAATAATTTTTGAAATTGAAAATAGTTTTTAAAAATAAACTTAAATTTTTTTTAACTTAAATTTTTTTTGGGCGGTGGGGGGTGGTAGGGGTGGGTG